>NW_027454330.1:0-85611 GCF_040206685.1 Ascaphus truei
GGGTGGGGGGATTATGTTTACCCTGTATTTTTACCCTGGGTGGGGGATTATTTTTACCCTGGGTGGGGGGATATTTTTACCCTCTCCCCTGCTTTTCTCTCTGCGTGATATTTCTATGTCGTGACAGTGAATGAATAATCTGACCTTTCCCTGCAGAAGAAAAGCAAACTTCATTATCACATCGCGATCGTCATTAATTACCTGGGACACGCGGTCTCCTGTGCGCGCTGCTCCTGGCGTTCATTATCTTCCTGAGATTGAGGTGAGATCTGGGGGTACAGGGACTACACACTGACACCCTCACACTCACACCCCCACACTCACACACTGACACACTGACACCCCCACACTCACACCCCCAAAACTCACACACTGACACACTGACACCCCCACACTCACACACTGACATCCCCACACTCACACACTGACACCCCCACACTCACACACTGACACCCCACACTCACACACTGACACACTGACACCCCCACACTCACACACTGACATCCCCACACTCACACACTGACACCCCCACACTCACACACTGAAACCCCCACACTCACACACTGACACCCCCACACTCACACCCCACACTCACACACTGACACACTGACACCCCCACACTCACACACTGACACCCCCACACTCACACACTGACACCCCCACACTCACACACTGACACCCCCACACTCACACACTGACACCCCCACACTCACACACTCACACCCCCACACTCACACACTGACACCCCCACACTCACACACTGACACCCCCACACTCACACACTGACACCCCCACACTCACACCCCACACTCACACACTGACACACTGACACCCCCACACTCACACACTGACACCCCCACACTCACACACTGACACCCCCACACTCACACACTGACACCCCCACACTCACACCCCCACACTCACACACTGACACCCCCACACTCACACCCCACACTCACACACTGACACACTGACACCCCCACACTCACACACTGACACCCCCACACTCACACACTCACACCCCCACACTCACACACTGACACCCCCACACTCACACACTCACACACTGACACCCCCACACTCACACCCCACACTCACACACTGACACACTGACACCCCCACACTCACACACTGACACCCCCACACTCACACACTGACACCCCCACACTCACACCCCCACACTCACACACTGACACCTCCACACTCACACACTCACACCCCCACACTCACACACTGACACCCCCACACTCACACACTCACACACTGACACCCCACACTCACACACTCACACACTGACACCCCCACACTCACACACTGACACCCCCACACTGACACCCCCACACTCACACACTCACACACTGACACCCCCACACTCACACACTGACACCCCCACACTCACACACTGACACCCCCACACTCACACACTCACACCCCCACACTCACACACTGACACCCCCACACTTACACCCCCACACTCACACCCCCACACGCACACACTCACACACTGACACCCCCACACTCACACACTCACACCCCCACACTCACACACTGACACCCCCACACTCACACACTGACACCACCACACTCACACCCCCACACTCACACACTGACACCCCCACACTCACACATTGACACCCCCACACTCACACACTGACACCCCCACACTCCCACACTGACACCACCACACTCACACACAGACACCCCCACACTCACACACAAACACTGACACCCCCACCCACTCACACCCCCACACTGACACCCCCACACTCACACACTCACACACTGACACCCCCACACTCACACACTGACACCCCCACACTCACACCCCCACCCACTCACACCCCCACCCACTCACACCCCCACACTGACACCCCCACACTCACACACTGACACCCCCACACTCACACACTCACACCCTCACACCCCCACACTCACACCCCCACCCTCACACACCCCCCTCACACCCCCACACTCACACCCCCACACTCACACACTCACACCCCCACACTCACACACTCACACCCAACACTCACACCCTCACACTCACACCCTCACACCCCCACACTCACACCCCCACCCTCACACCCCCACCCTCACACACCCCCCTCACACCCACACCCCCACACTCACACCCCCACACTCACACACTCACACCCCCACACTCACACACTCACACCCAACACTCACACACTGACACCCCCACACTCATACATTGACACCCCCACACTCACACACTGACACCCCACACTCACACACTGACACCCCCACACTCACACTCACACACTGACACCCCCACACTCACACACTGACACTGACACCCCCACATTCACACACTGACACCCCACACTCACACCCCCACACTCACACACTGACACCCCCACACTCACACACTGACACCCCCACACTCACACACTGACACCCCCACACTCACACTCACATACTGACACCCCCACATTCACACTCACACCCCCACACTCACACACTGACACCCCCACACTCACACACTGACACCCCCACACTCACACACTGACACCCCCATACTCACACACTGACACCCCCACACTCACACACTCACACCCCCACACCCCCACACTCACACACTGACATTCACACACTGACACACACACCCACACTCACACAGCGGGGGTCAGTCTCACTGAGCGGGGGTCAGTCTCACTGAGTGGGGGGCAGTCTCACTGAGCGGGGGGGCAGTCTCACTGAACGGGGGGGGCAGTCTCACTGAGCGGGGGTCAGTCTGTATGATTAGGGGTCAATCTCAGTGATTGGGGGTCAGTCAGTGATTGGGGGTCAGTCAGTGATTGGGGGTCAGTAAGTGATTGGGGGTCAGTCTGTATGATTGAGGGTCAGTCTCTGTGATTGGGGGTCAGTCAGTGATTGGGGGTCAGACTGGATGATTGGGGGGTCAGTCCGTATGATTGGGGGGTCAGTCCGTATGATTGGGGGTCAGTCCGTATGATTGGGGGTCAGTCCGTATGATTGGGGGTCAGTCCGTATGATTGGGGGTCAGTCTCAGTGATTGGGGTCAGTCTGTATGATTGGGGGTCAGTCTGTGATTGGGGGTCAGTCTGTATGATTGGGGGTCAGTGTGTATGATTGGGGGTCAGTCCGTATGATTGGGGGTCAGTCCGTATGATTGGGGGTCAGTCAGTGATTGGGGTCAGTCTGTATGATTGGGGGTCAGTCTGTATGATTGGGGGTCAGTCTGTATGATTGGGGGTCAGTCTGTATGATTGGGGGTCAGTCTGTATGATTGGGGGTCAGTCAGTGATTGGGGGTCAGTCTGTATGATTGGGGGTCAGTCCGTATGATTGGGGCTCAGTCTGTATGATTGGGGGTCAGTGTGTATGATTGGGGGTCAGTCCGTATGATTGGGGGTCAGTATGTATGATTGGGGGTCAGTATGTATGATTGGGGGTCAGTATGTATGATTGGGGGTCAGTATGTATGATTGGGGGTCAATCTGTATGATTGGGGGTCAGTCTGTATGATTGGGGGTCAGTCAGTGATTGGGGGTCAGTCTGTATGATTGGGGGTCAGTCCGTATGATTGGGGGTCAGTCTGTATGATTGGGGGTCAGTGTGTATGATTGGGGGTCAGTCCGTATGATTGGGGGTCAGTATGTATGATTGGGGGTCAGTATGTATGATTGGGGGTCAGTATGTATGATTGGGGGTCAGTATGTATGATTGGGGGTCAATCCGTATGATTGGGGGTCAATCCGTATGATTGGGGGTCAGTCCGTATGATTGGGGGTCAGTCTGTATGATTGGGGGTCAGTCCGTATGATTGGGGGTCAGTATGTATGATTGGGGGTCAGTATGTATGATTGGGGGTCGGTGCGTAGGATTGGGGGTCGGTGCGTAGGATTGGGGGTCGGTGCGTAGGATTGGGGGTCGGTGCGTAGGATTGGGGGTCGGTGCGTAGGATTGGGGGTCGGTGCGTAGGATTGGGGGTCGGTGCGTAGGATTGGGGGTCGGTGCGTAGGATTGGGGGTCGGTGCGTAGGATTGGGGGTCGGTGCGTAGGATTGGGGGTCGGCGCGTAGGATTGGGGGTCGGCGCGTAGGATTGGGGGTCTGTGCGTAGGATTGGGGGTCTGTGCGTAGGATTGGGGGTCTGTGCGTAGGATTGGGGGTCGGCGCGTAGGATTGGGTTCTGTGCGTAGGATTGGGGGTCGGTGCGTAGGATTGGGGGTCGGTGCGTAGGATTGGGGGTCGGCGCGTAGGATTGGGGGTCGGCGCGTAGGATTGGGGGTCGGCGCGTAGGATTGGGGGTCGGCGCGTAGGATTGGGGGTCTGTGCGTAGGATTGGGGGTCGGTGCGTAGGATTGGGGGTCGGTGCGTAGGATTGGGGGTCGGTGCGTAGGATTGGGGGTCGGTGCGTAGGATTGGGGGTCGGTGCGTAGGATTGGGGGTCAGCGCGTAGGATTGGGGGTCGGCGCGTAGGATTGGGGGTCGGCGCGTAGGATTGGGGGTCGGCGCGTAGGATTGGGGGTCGGTGCGTAGGATTGGGGGTCGGTGCGTAGGATTGGGGGTCGGTGCGTAGGATTGGGGGTCGGTGCGTAGGATTGGGGGTTGGTGCATAGGATTGGGGGTCGGCGCGTAGGATTGGGGGATCCGTAGGATTGGGGGTCGGTGCATAGGATTGGGGGTCGGTGCGTAGGATTGGGGGTCGGTGCGTAGGATTGGGGGATGCGTAGGATTGGGGGTCGGTGCGTAGGATTGGGGGTCGGTGCGTAGGATTGGGGATCGGTGCGTAGGATTGGGGGTGCGTAGGATTGGGGGTCGGTGCGTAGGATTGGGGGTCGGTGCGTAGGATTGGGGGTCGGTGCGTAGGATTGGGGGTGCGTAGGATTGGGGGTCGGCGCGTAGGATTGGGGGTGCGTAGGATTGGGGGTCGGTGCGTAGGATTGGGGGTGCGTAGGATTGGGGGTCGGTGCTTAGGATTGGGGGTCGGCGCGTAGGATTGGGGGTCGGCGCGTAGGATTGGGGGTCGGCGTGTAGGATTGGGGGTGCATAGGATTGGGGGTGCGTAGGATTGGGGGTCGGTGCGTAGGATTGGGGGTCGGTGCGTAGGATTGGGGGTCGGTGCGTAGGATTGGGGGTGCGTAGGATTGGGGGTGCGTAGGATTGGGGGTCGGCGCGTAGGATTGGGGGTCGGCGCGTAGGATTGGGGGTCGGCGTGTAGGATTGGGGGTGCGTAGGATTGGGGGTGCGTAGGATTGGGGGTCGGTGCGTAGGATTGGGGGTCGGTGCGTAGGATTGGGGGTCGGCGTGTAGGATTGGGGGTGCGTAGGATTGGGGGTGCGTAGGATTGGGGGTGCGTAGGATTGGGGGTCGGTGCGTAGGATTGGGGGTCGGTGCGTAGGATTGGGGGTCGGTGCGTAGGATTGGGGGTTGGTGCATAGGATTGGGGGTCGGCGCGTAGGATTGGGGGATGCGTAGGATTGGGGGTCGGTGCGTAGGATTGGGTATCGGTGCGTAGGATTGGGGGTGCGTAGGATTGGGGGTGCGTAGGATTGGGGGTCGGTGCGTAGGATTGGGGGTCGGTGTGTAGGATTGGGGGTGCGTAGGATTGGGGGTCGGCGCGTAGGATTGGGGGTGCGTAGGATTGGGGGTCGGTGCGTAGGATTGGGGGTGCGTAGGATTGGGGGTCGGTGCTTAGGATTGGGGGTCGGCGCGTAGGATTGGGGGTCGGCGCGTAGGATTGGGGGTCGGCGTGTAGGATTGGGGGTGCGTAGGATTGGGGGTGCGTAGGATTGGGGGTCGGTGCGTAGGATTGGGGGTCGGCGCGTAGGATTGGGGGTCGGCGCGTAGGATTGGGGGTCTGTGCGTAGGATTGGGGGTCGGTGCGTAGGATTGGGGGTCGGTGCGTAGGATTGGGGGTCGGTGCGTAGGATTGGGGGTCGGTGCGTAGGATTGGGGGTTGGTGCATAGGATTGGGGGTCGGCGCGTAGGATTGGGGGATCCGTAGGATTGGGGGTCGGTGCATAGGATTGGGGGTCGGTGCGTAGGATTGGGGGTCGGTGCGTAGGATTGGGGGATGCGTAGGATTGGGGGTCGGTGCGTAGGATTGGGGATCGGTGCGTAGGATTGGGGGTGCGTAGGATTGGGGGTCGGTGCGTAGGATTGGGGGTCGGTGCGTAGGATTGGGGGTCGGTGCGTAGGATTGGGGGTGCGTAGGATTGCGGGTCGGCGCGTAGGATTGGGGGTGCGTAGGATTGGGGGTCGGTGCGTAGGATTGGGGGTGCGTAGGATTGGGGGTCGGTGTTTAGGATTGGGGGTCGGCGCGTAGGATTGGGGGTCGGCGCGTAGGATTGGGGGTCGGCGTGTAGGATTGGGGGTGCGTAGGATTGGGGGTGCGTAGGATTGGGGGTCGGTGCGTAGGATTGGGGGTCGGTGCGTAGGATTGGGGGTCGGTGCGTAGGATTGGGGGTGCGTAGGATTGGGGGTGCGTAGGATTGGGGGTCGGCGCGTAGGATTGGGGGTCGGCGCGTAGGATTGGGGGTCGGAGTGTAGGATTGGGGGTGCGTAGGATTGGGGGTGCGTAGGATTGGGGGTCGGTGCGTAGGATTGGGGGTCGGCGCGTAGGATTGGGGGTCGGCGTGTAGGATTGGGGGTGCGTAGGATTGGGGGTGCGTAGGATTGGGGGTTGGTGCGTAGGATTGGGGGTCGGTGCGTAGGATTGGGGGTCGGTGCGTAGGATTGGGGGTCGGTGCGTAGGATTGGGGGTTGGTGCATAGGATTGAGGGTCGGCGCGTAGGATTGGGGGATGCGTAGGATTGGGGGTCGGTGCGTAGGATTGGGGGTCGGTGCGTAGGATTGGGGGTCGGTGCGTAGGATTGGGGGATGCGTAGGATTGGGGGTCGGTGCGTAGGATTGGGGGTCGGTGCGTAGAATTGGGTATCGGTGCGTAGGATTGGGGGTGCGTAGGATTGGGGGTCGGTGCGTAGGATTGGGGGTCGGTGCGTAGGATTGGGGGTCGGTGCGTAGGATTGGGGGTGCGTAGGATTGGGGGTCGGCGCGTAGGATTGGGGGTGCGTAGGATTGGGGGTCGGTGCGTAGGATTGGGGGTGCGTAGGATTGGGGGTCGGTGTTTAGGATTGGGGGTCGGCGCGTAGGATTGGGGGTCGGCGCGTAGGATTGGGGGTCGGCGTGTAGGATTGGGGGTGCGTAGGATTGGGGGTGCGTAGGATTGGGGGTCGGTGCGTAGGATTGGGGGTCGGTGCGTAGGATTGGGGGTGCGTAGGATTGGGGGTGCGTAGGATTGGGGGTCGGCGCGTAGGATTGGGGGTCGGCGCGTAGGATTGGGGGTCGGCGTGTAGGATTGGGGGTGCGTAGGATTGGGGGTGCGTAGGATTGGGGGTCGGTGCGTAGGATTGGGGGTCGGTGCGTAGGATTGGGGGTCGGTGCGTAGGATTGGGGGTCGTGGGTAGGATTGGGGGTCGGCGCGTAGGATTGGGGGTCGGCGCGTAGGATTGGGGGTCGGCGCGTAGGATTGGGGGTCGGCGCGTAGGATTGGGGGTCGGCGCGTAGGATTGGGGGTCGGCGCGTAGGATTGGGGGTCGGCGCGTAGGATTGGGGGTCGGCGCGTAGGATTGGGGGTCGGCGCGTAGGATTGGGGGTCGGCGCGTAGGATTGGGGGTCGGTGCGTAGGATTGGGGGTCGGTGCGTAGGATTGGGGGTGCGTAGGATTGGGGGTCGGTGCGTAGGATTGGGGGTCGGTGCGTAGGATTGGGGGTGCGTAGGATTGGGGGTCGGTGCGTAGGATTGGGGGTGCGTAGGATTGGGGGTCGGCGCGTAGGATTGGGGGTTGGTGCGTAGGATTGGGGGTCGGCGCGTAGGATTGGGGGTCTGTGCGTAGGATTGGGGGATGCGTAGGATTGGGGGTCGGTGCGTAGGATTGGGGGTCGGTGCGTAGGATTGGGGGTCGGCGCGTAGGATTGGGGGTCGGCGCGTAGGATTGGGGGTCGGCGCGTAGGATTGGGGGTCGGCGCGTAGGATTGGGGGTCGGCGCGTAGGATTGGGGGTCGGCGCGTAGGATTGGGGGTCGGTGCGTAGGATTGGGGGTCGGTGCGTAGGATTGGGGGTGCGTAGGATTGGGGGTCGGTGCGTAGGATTTTGGGTCGGTGCGTAGGATTGGGGGTGCGTAGGATTGGGGGTCGGTGCGTAGGATTGGGGGTGCGTTGGATTGGGGGTCGGCGCGTAGGATTGGGGGTCGGCGCGTAGGATTGGGGGTCGGCGCGTAGGATTGGGGGTCGGTGCGTAGGATTGGGGGTGCATAGGATTGGGGGTCGGTGCGTAGGATTGGGGGTCGGTGCGTAGGATTGGGGGTCGGTGCGTAGGATTGGGGGTCGGTGAGTAGGATTGGGGGTCGGCGCGTAGGATTGGGGGTCGGCGCGTAGGATTGGGGGTCGGTGCGTAGGATTGGGGGTGCGTAGGATTGGGGGTCGGTGCGTAGGATTGGGGGTCGGCGCGTAGGATTGGGGGTCGGCGCGTAGGATTGGGGGTCGGCGCGTAGGATTGGGGGTCGGTGCGTAGGATTGGGGGTCGGTGCGTAGGATTGGGGGTGCGTAGGATTGGGGGTCGGTGCGTAGGATTGGGGGTGCGTAGGATTGGGGGTCGGCGCGTAGGATTGGGGGTTGGTGCGTAGGATTGGGGGTCGGCGCGTAGGATTGGGGGTCTGTGCGTAGGATTGGGGGATGCGTAGGATTGGGGGTCGGTGCGTAGGATTGGGGGTCGGTGCGTAGGATTGGGGGTCGGCGCGTAGGATTGGGGGTCGGCGCGTAGGATTGGGGGTCGGCGCGTAGGATTGGGGGTCGGCGCGTAGGATTGGGGGTCGGCGCGTAGGATTGGGGGTCGGCGCGTAGGATTGGGGGTCGGCGCGTAGGATTGGGGGTCGGTGCGTAGGATTGGGGGTCGGTGCGTAGGATTGGGGGTGCGTAGGATTGGGGGTCGGTGCGTAGGATTTTGGGTCGGTGCGTAGGATTGGGGGTGCGTAGGATTGGGGGTCGGTGCGTAGGATTGGGGGTGCGTAGGATTGGGGGTCGGCGCGTAGGATTGGGGGTCGGCGCGTAGGATTGGGGGTCGGCGCGTAGGATTGGGGGTCGGTGCGTAGGATTGGGGGTGCATAGGATTGGGGGTCGGTGCGTAGGATTGGGGGTCGGTGCGTAGGATTGGGGGTCGGTGCGTAGGATTGGGGGTCGGTGAGTAGGATTGGGGGTCGGCGCGTAGGATTGGGGGTCGGCGCGTAGGATTGGGGGTCGGTGCGTAGGATTGGGGGTGCGTAGGATTGGGGGTCGGTGCGTAGGATTGGGGGTCGGCGCGTAGGATTGGGGGTCGGCGCGTAGGATTGGGGGTCGGCGCGTAGGATTGGGGGTCGGTGCGTAGGATTGGGGGTCGGTGCGTAGGATTGGGGGTCGGTGCGTAGGATTGGGGGTGCGTAGGATTGGGGGTCGGTGCGTAGGATTGGGGGTCGGTGCGTAGGATTGGGGGTGCGTAGGATTGGGGGTCGGTGCGTAGGATTGGGGGTGCGTAGGATTGGGGGTCGGTGCGTAGGATTGGGGGTCGGTGCGTAGGATTGGGGGTCGGTGCGTAGGATTGGGGGTCGGTGCGTAGGATTGGGGGTCGGTGCGTAGGATTGGGGGTCGGTGCGTAGGATTGGGGGTCGGTGCGTAGGATTGGGGGTGCGTAGGATTGGGGGTGCGTAGGATTGGGGGTCGGTGCGTAGGATTGGGGGTCGGTGCGTAGGATTGGGGGTGCGTAGGATTGGGGGTAGGTGAGTGGGATTGGGGGTCGGTGCGTAGGATTGGGGGTCTGTGCGTAGGATTGGGGGTCGGTGCGTAGGATTGGGGGTCGGTGCGTAGGATTGGGGGATGCGTAGGATTGGGGGTCGGTGCGTAGGATTGGGGGTCGGTGCGTAGGATTGGGGGTCGGTGAGTAGGATTGGGGGTGCATAGGATTGGGGGTCGGTGTGTAGGATTGGGGGTCTGTGCGTAGGATTGGGGGTGCGTAGGATTGGGGGTGCGTAGGATTGGGGGTCGGTGCGTAGGATTGGGGGTGCGTAGGATTGGGGGTAGGTGAGTGGGATTGGGGGTCGGTGCGTAGGATTGGGGGTCTGTGCGTAGGATTGGGGGCCGGTGCGTAGGATTGGGGGTCGGTGCGTAGGATTGGGGGATGCGTAGGATTGGGGGTCGGTGCGTAGGATTGGGGGATGCATAGGATTGGGGGTCGGTGCGTAGGATTGGGGGTCGGCGCGTAGGATTGGGGGTCGGCGCGTAGGATTGGGGGTCGGCGCGTAGGATTGGGGGTCGGTGCGTAGGATTGGGGGTCGGTGTGTAGGATTGGGGTTCGGTGCGTAGGATTGGGGGTCGGTGCGTAGGATTGGGGGATGCGTAGGATTGGGGGTCGGTGCGTAGGATTGGGGGTCGGTGCGTAGGATTGGGGGTGCGTAGGATTGGGGGTCGGTGCGTAGGATTGGGGGTCGGTGCGTAGGATTGGGGGTCTGTGCGTAGGATTGGGGGTCGGTGCGTAGGATTGGGGGTCGGCGCGTAGGATTGGGGGTGCGTAGGATTGGGGGTCGGTGCGTAGGATTGGGGGTGCGTAGGATTGGGGGTCGGTGCGTAGGATTGGGGTTCGGTGCGTAGGATTGGGGGTCGGTGCGTAGGATTGGGGGTCGGCGCGTAGGATTGGGGGTGCGTAGGATTGGGGGTCTGTGCGTAGGATTGGGGGTGCGTAGGATTGGGGGTCTGTGCGTAGGATTGGGGGTCGGCTCGTAGGATTGGGGGTCGGCGCGTAGGATTGGGGGTCGGTGCGTAGGATTGGGGGTCTGTGCGTAGGATTGGGGGTCGGCGCGTAGGGTTGGGGTCGGCGCGTAGGATTGGGGGTCGGTGCGTAGGATTGGGGGTCGGTGCGTAGGATTGGGGGTCGGTGCGTAGGATTGGGGGTCTGTGCGTAGGATTGGGGGTCGGTGTGTAGGATTGGGGGTCGGTGCGTAGGATTGGGGGTCGGTGCGTAGGATTGGGGGTCGGTGCGTCGGATTGGGGGTCGGCGCGTAGGATTGGGGGTCTGTGCGTAGGATTGGGGGTCGGTGCGTAGGATTGGGGGTGCGTAGGATTTGGGGTCGGTGCGTAGGATTGGGGGTCGGCGCGTAGGATTGGGGGTCGGCGCGTAGGATTGGGGGTCGGTGCGTAGGATTGGGGGTCGGTGCGTAGGATTGGGGGTCGGTGCGTAGGATTGGGGGTCGCGCGTAGGATTGGGGGTCGGCGCGTAGGATTGGGGGTCGGCGCGTAGGATTGGGGGTCGGCGCGTAGGATTGGGGGTCGGCGCGTAGGATTGGGGGTCGGCGCGTAGGATTGGGGGTCGGTGCGTAGGATTGGGGGTCGGTGCGTAGGATTGGGGGTCGGTGCGTAGGATTGGCTGTCGGTGCGTAGGATTGGGGGTGCGTAGGATTGGGGGTCGGTGCGTAGGATTGGGGGTCGGTGCGTAGGATTGGGGGTGCGTAGGATTGGGGGTCGGTGCGTAGGATTGGGGGTGCGTAGGATTGGGGGTCTGTGCGTAGGATTGGGGGTCGGTGCGTAGGATTGGGGGTCGGTGCGTAGGATTGGGGGTCGGCGCGTAGGATTGGGGGTCGGCGCGTAGGATTGGGGGTCGGCGCGTAGGATTGGGGGTCGGCGCGTAGGATTGGGGGTGCGTAGGATTGGGGGTGCGTAGGATTGGGGGTGCGTAGGATTGGGGGTGCGTAGGATTGGGGGTCGGTGCGTAGGATTGGGGGTCGGCACGTAGGATTGGGGGTCGGCGCGTAGGATTGGGGGTCGGCGCGTAGGATTGGGGGTGCGTAGGATTGGGGGTCTGTGCGTAGGATTGGGGGTGCGTAGGATTGGGGGTAGGTGAGTGGGATTGGGGGTCGGTGCGTAGGATTGGGGGTCTGTGCGTAGGATTGGGGGTCGGTGTGTAGGATTGGGGGTGCGTAGGATTTGGGGTCGGTGCGTAGGATTGGGGGTCGGCGCGTAGGATTGGGGGTCGGCGCGTAGGATTGGGGGTCGGCGCGTAGGATTGGGGGTCGGTGCGTAGGATTGGGGGTCGGTGCGTAGGATTGGGGGTCGCGCGTAGGATTGGGGGTCGCCGCGTAGGATTGGGTGTCGCCGCGTAGGATTGGGGGTCGGCGCGTAGGATTGGGGGTCGGCGCGTAGGATTGGGGGTCGGCGCGTAGGATTGGGGGTCGGTGCGTAGGATTGGGGGTCGGTGCGTAGGATTGGCTGTCGGTGCGTAGGATTGGGGGTGCGTAGGATTGGGGGTCGGTGCGTAGGATTGGGGGTCGGTGCGTAGGATTGGGGGTGCGTAGGATTGGGGGTCGGTGCGTAGGATTGGGGGTGCGTAGGATTGGGGGTCTGTGCGTAGGATTGGGGGTCGGTGCGTAGGATTGGGGGTCGGTGCGTTGGATTGGGGGTCGGCGCGTAGGATTGGGGGTCGGCGCGTAGGATTGGGGGTCGGCGCGTAGGATTGGGGGTCGGTGCGTAGGATTGGGGGTCGGTGCGTAGGATTGGGGGTGCGTAGGATTGGGGGTGCGTAGGATTGGGGGTGCGTAGGATTGGGGGTCGGTGCGTAGGATTGGGGGTCGGTGCGTAGGATTGGGGGTCGGTGCGTAGGATTGGGGGTCGGTGCGTAGGATTGGGGGTCGGCGCGTAGGATTGGGGGTGCGTAGGATTGGGGGTCTGTGCGTAGGATTGGGGGTGTGTAGGATTGGGGGTAGGTGAGTGGGATTGGGGGTCGGTGAGTAGGATTGGGGGTGCGTAGGATTGGGGGTCGGCGCGTAGGATTGGGGGTCGGCGCGTAGGATTGGGGGTCGGCGCGTAGGATTGGGGGTCGGTGCGTAGGATTGGGGGTCGGTGCGTAGGATTGGGGGATGCGTAGGATTGGGGGTCGGTGCGTAGGATTGGGGGTCGGTGAGTAGGATTGGGGGTGCGTAGGATTGGGGGTCGGTGCGTAGGATTGGGGGTCTGTGCGTAGGATTGGGGGTCTGTGCGTAGGATTGGGGGTCGGTGCGTAGGATTGGGGGTCGGTGCGTAGGATTGGGGGTCGGTGCGTAGGATTGGGGGTCTGTGCGTAGGATTGGGGGTCGGTGCGTAGGATTGGGGGTCGGTGCGTAGGATTGGGGGTCTGTGCGTAGGATTGGGGGTCGGTGCGTAGGATTGGGGGTCGGTGCGTAGGATTGGGGGTCGGTGCGTAGGATTGGGGGTCGGTGCGTAGGATTGGGGGTCTGTGCGTAGGATTGGGGGTCGGTGAGTAGGATTGGGGGTCGGTGCGTAGGATTGGGGGTCGGCGCGTTGGATTGGGGGTCGGTGCGTAGGATTGGAGGTCGGTGAGTAGGATTGGGGGTCGGTGCGTAGGATTGGGGGTCGGTGCGTAGGATTGGGGGTCGGTGCGTAGGATTGGGGGTCGGTGCGTAGGATTGGGGGTCGGCGCGTAGGATTGGGGGTCTGTGCGTAGGATTGGGGGTCGGTGCGTATGATTGGGGGTCGGTGCGTAGGATTGGGGGTCGGTGCGTAGGATTGGGGGTCGGTGCGTAGGATTGGAGGTCGGTGAGTAGGATTGGGGGTCGGTGCGTAGGATTGGGGGTCGGTGCGTAGGATTGGGGGTCGGCGCGTAGGATTGGGGGTCGGCGCGTAGGATTGGGGGTGCGTAGGATTGGGGGTCGGTGCGTAGGATTGGGGGTCGGTGCGTAGGATTGGGGGTCGGTGCGTAGGATTGGGGCTCGGTGCGTAGGATTGGGGGTCGGTGCGTAGGATTGGGGGTCGGTGCGTAGGATTGGGGGTCGGTGCGTAGGATTGGGGGTCGGTGCGTAGGATTGGGGGTCGGTGCGTAGGATTGGGGGTCGGTGCGTAGGATTGGGGGTCGGTGCGTAGGATTGGGGGTCGGTGCGTAGGATTGGGGGTCGGTGCGTAGGATTGGGGGTGCGTAGGATTGGGGGTCGGCGTGTAGGATTGGGGGTCGGCGCGTAGGATTGGGGGTCGGCGCGTAGGATTGGGGGTGCGTAGGATTGGGGATAGGCGCGTAGGATTGGGGGTCGGCGCGTAGGATTGGGGGTCGGCGCGTAGGATTGGGGGTCGGCGCGTAGGATTGGGGGTCGGTGCGTAGGATTGGGGGTCGGTGCGTAGGATTGGGGGTCGGTGCATAGGATTGGGGGTCTGTGCGTTGGATTGGGGGTCGGCGCGTAGGATTGGGGGTCGGTGAGTAGGATTGGGGGTCTGTGCGTAGGATTGGGGGTCGGCGCGTAGGATTGGGGGTCGGCGCGTAGGATTGGGGGTCGGCGTGTAGGATTGGGGGATGCGTAGGATTGGGGGTCGGTGCGTAGGATTGGGGGTCGGTGCGTAGGATTGGGGGTCGGTGCGTAGGATTGGGGGTCGGCGCGTAGGATTGGGGGTCGGTGCGTAGGATTGGAGGTCGGTGAGTAGGATTGGGGGTCGGTGCGTAGGATTGGGGGTCGGTGCGTAGGATTGGGGGTCGGTGCGTAGGATTGGGGGTCGGCGCGTAGGATTGGGGGTGCGTAGGATTGGGGGTCGGTGCGTAGGATTGGGGGTCGGTGCGTAGGATTGGGGGTCGGTGCGTAGGATTGGGGGTCGGTGCGTAGGATTGGGGGTCGGTGCGTAGGATTGGGGGTCGGTGCGTAGGATTGGGGGTCGGTGCGTAGGATTGGGTGTCGGTGCGTAGGATTGGGGGTCGGTGCGTAGGATTTGGGGTCGGTGCGTAGGATTGGGGGTCGGTGCGTAGGATTGGGGGTCGGTGCGTAGGATTGGGGGTCTGTGCGTAGGATTGGGGGTCGGTGCGTAGGATTGGGGGTCGGTGCGTAGGATTGGGGGTCGGTGCGTAGGATTGGGGGTGCGTAGGATTGGGGGTCTGTGCGTAGGATTGGGGGTGAGTAGGATTGGGGGTCGGTGCGTAGGATTGGGGGTGAGTAGGATTGGGGGTCGGTGCGTAGGATTGGGGGTCGGTGCGTAGGATTGGGGGTCGGTGCGTAGGATTGGGGGTCTGTGCGTAGGATTGGGGGTCGGTGCGTAGGATTGGGGGTGAATAGGATTGGGGGTCGGTGCGTAGGATTGGGGGTCGGCGCGTAGGATTGGGGGTCGGCGCGTAGGATTGGGGGTCGGTGCGTAGGATTGGGGGTAGGTGAGTAGGATTGGGGGTCGGTGCGTAGGATTGGGGGTCGGTGCGTAGGATTGGGGGTCGGTGCGTAGGATTGGGGGTCGGCGCGTAGGATTGGGGGTCGGCGCGTAGGATTGGGGGTCGGCGCGTAGGATTGGGGGTCGGTGCGTAGGATTGGGGGTCGGTGCGTAGGATTGGGGGTCGGAGCGTAGGATTGGGGGTCTGTGCGTAGGATTGGGGGTCGGTGCGTAGGATTGGGGGTCGGTGCGTAGGATTGGGGGTCGGTGTGTAGGATTGGGGTTCGGTGCGTAGGATTGGGGGTCGGTGCGTAGGATTGGGGGATGCGTAGGATTGGGGGTCGGTGCGTAGGATTGGGGGTCGGTGCGTAGGATTGGGGGTGCGTAGGATTGGGGGTCGGTGCGTAGGATTGGGGGTCGGTGCGTAGGATTGGGGGTCTGTGCGTAGGATTGGGGGTCGGTGCGTAGGATTGGGGGTCGGCGCGTAGGATTGGGGGTGCGTAGGATTGGGGGTCGGTGCGTAGGATTGGGGGTGCGTAGGATTGGGGGTCGGCGCGTAGGATTGGGGGTCGGCGCGTAGGATTGGGGGTCGGCGCGTAGGATTGGGGGTCGGCGCGTAGGATTGGGGGTCGGCGCGTAGGATTGGGGGTCGGCGCGTAGGATTGGGGGTCGGCGCGTAGGATTGGGGGTCGGCGCGTAGGATTGGGGGTCGGTGCGTAGGATTGGGGGTCGGTGCGTAGGATTGGCTGTCGGTGCGTAGGATTGGGGGTGCGTAGGATTGGGGGTCGGTGCGTAGGATTGGGGGTCGGTGCGTAGGATTGGGGGTGCGTAGGATTGGGGGTCGGTGCGTAGGATTGGGGGTGCGTAGGATTGGGGGTCTGTGCGTAGGATTGGGGGTCGGTGCGTAGGATTGGGGGTCGGCGCGTAGGATTGGGGGTCGGCGCGTAGGATTGGGGGTCGGCGCGTAGGATTGGGGGTCGGCGCGTAGGATTGGGGGTCGGCGCGTAGGATTGGGGGTCGGTGCGTAGGATTGGGGGTGCGTAGGATTGGGGGTGCGTAGGATTGGGGGTGCGTAGGATTGGGGGTCGGTGCGTAGGATTGGGGGTCGGTGCGTAGGATTGGGGTCGGTGCGTATGATTGGGGGTCGGTGCGTAGGATTGGGGGTCGGTGCGTAGGATTGGGGGTCGGCGCGTAGGATTGGGGGTCGGTGCGTAGGATTGGGGGTCGGTGCGTAGGATTGGGGGTGCGTAGGATTGGGGGTGCGTAGGATTGGGGGTGCGTAGGATTGGGGGTCGGTGCGTAGGATTGGGGGTCGGCGCGTAGGATTGGGGGTCGGCGCGTAGGATTGGGGGTCGGCGCGTAGGATTGGGGGTCTGTGCGTAGGATTGGGGGTCGGTGCGTAGGATTGGGGGTGCGTAGGATTTGGGGTCGGTGCGTAGGATTTGGGGTCGGTGCGTAGGATTGGGGGTCGGCGCGTAGGATTGGGGGTCGGCGCGTAGGATTGGGGGTCGGCGCGTAGGATTGGGGGTCGGCGCGTAGGATTGGGGGTCGGCGCGTAGGATTGGGGGTCGGCGCGTAGGATTGGGGGTCGGCGCGAAGGATTGGGGGTCGGCGCGTAGGATTGGGGGTCGGCGCGTAGGATTGGGGGTCGGCGCGTAGGATTGGCTGTCGGTGCGTAGGATTGGGGGTGCGTAGGATTGGGGGTCGGTGCGTAGGATTGGGGGTCGGTGCGTAGGATTGGGGGTGCGTAGGATTGGGGGTCGGTGCGTAGGATTGGGGGTGCGTAGGATTGGGGGTCTGTGCGTAGGATTGGGGGTCGGTGCGTAGGATTGGGGGTCGGCGCGTAGGATTGGGGGTCGGCGCGTAGGATTGGGGGTCGGCGCGTAGGATTGGGGGTCGGTGCGTAGGATTGGGGGTCGGTGCGTAGGATTGGGGGTGCGTAGGATTGGGGGTCGGTGCGTAGGATTGGGGGTCGGTGCGTAGGATTGGGGGTCTGTGCGTAGGATTGGGGGTCGGTGCGTAGGATTGGGGGTCGGCGCGTAGGATTGGGGGTCGGCGCGTAGGATTGGGGGTCGGCGCGTAGGATTGGGGGTCGGCGCGTAGGATTGGGGGTCGGCGCGTAGGATTGGGGGTCGGTGCGTAGGATTGGGGGTGCGTAGGATTGGGGGTGCGTAGGATTGGGGGTGCGTAGGATTGGGGGTCGGTGCGTAGGATTGGGGGTCGGTGCGTAGGATTGGGGGTCGGCGCGTAGGATTGGGGGTCTGTGCGTAGGATTGGGGGTGCGTAGGATTGGGGGTAGGTGAGTGGGATTGGGGGTCGGTGCGTAGGATTGGGGGTCTGTGCGTAGGATTGGGGGTCGGTGTGTAGGATTGGGGGTGCGTAGGATTTGGGGTCGGTGCGTAGGATTGGGGGTCGGCGCGTAGGATTGGGGGTCGGCGCGTAGGATTGGGGGTCGGCGCGTAGGATTGGGGGTCGGCGCGTAGGATTGGGGGTCGGTGCGTAGGATTGGGGGTCGGTGCGTAGGATTGGGGGTCGGTGCGTAGGATTGGGGGTCGGTGCGTAGGATTGGGGGTCGCGCGTAGGATTGGGGGTCGCCGCGTAGGATTGGGGGTCGGCGCGTAGGATTGGGGGTCGGCGCGTAGGATTGGGGGTCGGCGCGTAGGATTGGGGGTCGGCGCGTAGGATTGGGGGTCGGTGCGTAGGATTGGGGGTCGGTGCGTAGGATTGGCTGTCGGTGCGTAGGATTGGGGGTGCGTAGGATTGGGGGTCGGTGCGTAGGATTGGGGGTCGGTGCGTAGGATTGGGGGTGCGTAGGATTGGGGGTCGGTGCGTAGGATTGGGGGTGCGTAGGATTGGGGGTCTGTGCGTAGGATTGGGGGTCGGTGCGTAGGATTGGGGGTCGGTGCGTAGGATTGGGGGTCGGCGCGTAGGATTGGGGGTCGGCGCGTAGGATTGGGGGTCGGCGCGTAGGATTGGGGGTCGGCGCGTAGGATTGGGGGTCGGTGCGTAGGATTGGGGGTGCGTAGGATTGGGGGTGCGTAGGATTGGGGGTGCGTAGGATTGGGGGTCGGTGCGTAGGATTGGGGGTCGGTGCGAAGGATTGGGGGTCGGTGCGTAGGATTGGGGGTCGGTGCGTAGGATTGGGGGTCGGCGCGTAGGATTGGGGGTGCGTAGGATTGGGGGTCTGTGCGTAGGATTGGGGGTGCGTAGGATTGGGGGTAGGTGAGTGGGATTGGGGGTCGGTGAGTAGGATTGGGGGTGCGTAGGATTGGGGGTCGGCGCGTAGGATTGGGGGTCGGCGCGTAGGATTGGGGGTCGGCGCGTAGGATTGGGGGTCGGTGCGTAGGATTGGGGGTCGGTGCGTAGGATTGGGGGATGCGTAGGATTGGGGGTCGGTGCGTAGGATTGGGGGTCGGTGAGTAGGATTGGGGGTGCGTAGGATTGGGGGTCGGTGCGTAGGATTGGGGGTCTGTGCGTAGGATTGGGGGTCTGTGCGTAGGATTGGGGGTCGGTGCGTAGGATTGGGGGTCGGTGCGTAGGATTGGGGGTCGGTGCGTAGGATTGGGGGTCTGTGCGTAGGATTGGGGGTCGGTGCGTAGGATTGGGGGTCGGTGCGTAGGATTGGGGGTCGGTGCGTAGGATTGGGGGTCGGTGCGTAGGATTGGGGGTCGGTGCGTAGGATTGGGGGTCGGTGCGTAGGATTGGGGGTCTGTGCGTAGGATTGGGGGTCGGTGCGTAGGATTGGGGGTCGGTGCGTAGGATTGGGGGTCGGCGCGTAGGATTGGGGGTCGGCGCGTAGGATTGGGGGTTGGCGCGTAGGATTGGGGGTCGGCGCGTAGGATTGGGGGATGCATAGGATTGGGGGTCGGTGCGTAGGATTGGGGGTCGGTGCGTAGGATTGGGGGTCGGTGAGTAGGATTGGGGGTCGGTGCGTAGGATTGGCGGTCGGCGCGTTGGATTGGGGGTCGGTGCGTAGGATTGGAGGTCGGTGAGTAGGATTGGGGGTCGGTGCGTAGGATTGGGGGTCGGTGCGTAGGATTGGGGGTCGGCGCGTAGGATTGGGGGTCGGCGCGTAGGATTGGGGGTGCGTAGGATTGGGGGTCGGTGCGTAGGATTGGGGGTCGGTGCGTAGGATTGGGGCTCGGTGCGTAGGATTGGGGGTCGGTGCGTAGGATTGGGGGTCGGTGCGTAGGATTGGGGGTCGGTGCGTAGGATTGGGGGTCGGTGCGTAGGATTGGGGGTCGGTGCGTAGGATTGGGGGTCGGTGCGTAGGATTGGGGGTCGGTGCGTAGGATTGGGGGTCGGTGCGTAGGATTGGGGGTCGGTGCGTAGGATTGGGGGTGCGTAGGATTGGGGGTCGGCGTGTAGGATTGGGGGTCGGCGCGTAGGATTGGGGGTCGGCGCGTAGGATTGGGGGTGCGTAGGATTGGGGATAGGCGCGTAGGATTGGGGGTCGGCGCGTAGGATTGGGGGTCGGCGCGTAGGATTGGGGGTCGGCGCGTAGGATTGGGGGTCGGTGCGTAGGATTGGGGGTCGGTGCGTAGGATTGGGGGTCGGTGCATAGGATTGGGGGTCTGTGCGTTGGATTGGGGGTCGGCGTGTAGGATTGGGGGTCGGTGAGTAGGATTGGGGGTCTGTGCGTAGGATTGGGGGTCGGCGCGTAGGATTGGGGGTCGGCGCGTAGGATTGGGGGTCGGCGTGTAGGATTGGGGGATGCGTAGGATTGGGGGTCGGTGCGTAGGATTGGGGGTCGGTGCGTAGGATTGGGGGTCGGTGCGTAGGATTGGGGGTCGGCGCGTAGGATTGGGGGTCGGTGCGTAGGATTGGAGGTCGGTGAGTAGGATTGGGGGTCGGTGCGTAGGATTGGGGGTCGGTGCGTAGGATTGGGGGTCGGTGCGTAGGATTGGGGGTCGGCGCGTAGGATTGGGGGTGCGTAGGATTGGGGGTCGGTGCGTAGGATTGGGGGTCGGTGCGTAGGATTGTGGGTCGGTGCGTAGGATTGGGGGTCGGTGCGTAGGATTGGGGGTCGGTGCGTAGGATTGGGGGTCGGTGCGTAGGATTGGGGGTCGGTGCGTAGGATTGGGGGTCGGTGCGTAGGATTGGGGGTCGGTGCGTAGGATTGGGGGTCGGTGCGTAGGATTGGGGGTCGGTGCGTAGGATTGGGGGTCTGTGCGTAGGATTGGGGGTCGGTGCGTAGGATTGGGGGTCGGTGCGTAGGATTGGGGGTCGGTGCGTAGGATTGGGGGTCGGTGCGTAGGATTGGGGGTCTGTGCGTAGGACTGGGGGTGAGTAGGATTGGGGGTCGGTGCGTAGGATTGGGGGTGAGTAGGATTGGGGGTCGGTGCGTAGGATTGGGGGTCGGTGCGTAGGATTGGGGGTCGGTGCGTAGGATTGGGGGTCTGTGCGTAGGATTGGGGGTCGGTGCATAGGATTGGGGGTGAGTAGGATTGGGGGTCGGTGCGTAGGATTGGGGGTCGGTGCGTAGGATTGGGGGTCGGTGCGTAGGATTGGGGGTCTGTGCGTAGGATTGGGGGTCGGCGCGTAGGATTGGGGGTCGGCGCGTAGGATTGGGGGTCGGCGCGTAGGATTGGGGGTCGGCGCGTAGGATTGGGGGTCGGCGCGTAGGATTGGGGGTCGGCGCGTAGGATTGGGGGTGCGTAGGATTGAGGGTCGGTGCGTAGGTTTGGGGGTCGGTGCGTAGGATTGGGGTCGGTGCGTATGATTGGGGGTCGGTGCGTAGGATTGGGGGTCGGTGCGTAGGATTGGGGGTCGGTGAGTAGGATTGGGGGTGCGTAGGATTGGGGGTCGGCGCGTAGGATTGGGGGTCGGTGTGTAGGATTGGGGGTCGGTGCGTAGGATTGGGGGTCGGTGAGTAGGATTGGGGGTCGGCGCGTAGGATTGGGGGTCGGTGCGTAGGATTGGAGGTCTGTGAGTAGGATTGGGGGTCTGAGAGTAGGATTGGGGGTCGGCGCGTAGGATTGGGGGTCGGCGCGTAGGATTGGGGGTCGGCGCGTAGGATTGGGGGTCGGTGAGTAGGATTGGGGGTCGGCGCGTAGGATTGGGGGTCGGCGCGTAGGATTGGGGGTCGGCGAGTAGGATTGGGGGTCGGCGCTTAGGATTGGGGGTCGGCGCGTAGGATTGGGGGTCGGCGCGTAGGATTGGGGGTCGGCGCGTAGGATTGGGGGTCGGCGCGTAGGATTGGGGGTCGGCGCGTAGGATTGGGGGTCGGCGCGTAGGATTGGGGGTCGGCGCCTAGGATTGGGGGTCGGCGCGTAGGATTGGGGGTCGGTGCGTAGGATTGGAGGTCGGTGAGTAGGATTGGGGGTCGGTGCGTAGGATTGGGGGTCGGTGCGTAGGATTGGGGGTCGGTGCGTAGGATTGGGGGTCGGCGCGTAGGATTGGGGGTGCGTAGGATTGGGGGTCGGTGCGTAGGATTGGGGGTCGGTGCGTAGGATTGGGGGTCGGTGCGTAGGATTGGGGGTCGGTGCGTAGGATTGGGGGTCGGTGCGTAGGATTGGGGGTCGGTGCGTAGGATTGGGGGTCGGTGCGTAGGATTGGGGGTCGGTGCGTAGGATTGGGGGTCGGTGCGTAGGATTGGGGGTGCGTAGGATTGGGGGTCGGCGCGTAGGATTGGGGGTCGGCGCGTAGGATTGGGGGTCGGCGCGTAGGATTGGGGGTCGGCGCGTAGGATTGGGGGTCGGCGCGTAGGATTGGGGGTCGGCGCGTAGGATTGGGGGTCGGCGCCTAGGATTGGGGGTCGGCGCGTAGGATTGGGGGTCGGTGCGTAGGATTGGAGGTCGGTGAGTAGGATTGGGGGTCGGTGCGTAGGATTGGGGGTCGGTGCGTAGGATTGGGGGTCGGTGCGTAGGATTGGGGGTCGGCGCGTAGGATTGGGGGTGCGTAGGATTGGGGGTCGGTGCGTAGGATTGGGGGTCGGTGCGTAGGATTGGGGGTCGGTGCGTAGGATTGGGGGTCGGTGCGTAGGATTGGGGGTCGGTGCGTAGGATTGGGGGTCGGTGCGTAGGATTGGGGGTCGGTGCGTAGGATTGGGGGTCGGTGCGTAGGATTGGGGGTCGGTGCGTAGGATTGGGGGTGCGTAGGATTGGGGGTCGGCGCGTAGGATTGGGGGTCGGTGCGTAGGATTGGGGGTCGGCGCGTAGGATTGGGGGTCGGCGCGTAGGATTGGGGGTGCGTAGGATTGGGGATAGGCGCGTAGGATTGGGGGTCGGCGCGTAGGATTGGGGGTCGGCGCGTAGGATTGGGGGTCGGCGCGTAGGATTGGGGGTCGGCGCGTAGGTTTGGGGGTCGGCGCGTAGGATTGGGGGTCTGTGCGTAGGATTGGGGGTCGGTGCGTAGGATTGGGGGTCGGTGCGTAGGATTGGGGGTCGGTGCGTAGGATTGGGGGTCGGTGCGTAGGATTGGGGGTCTGTGCGTAGGATTGGGGGTCGGTGCGTAGGATTGGGGGTCGGTGCGTAGGATTGGGGGTCGGTGCGTAGGATTGGGGGTCGGTGCGTAGGATTGGGGGTGCGTAGGATTGGGGGTCGGTGTGTAGGATTGGGGGTCTGTGCGTAGGATTGGGGGTCGGTGCGTAGGATTGGGGGTCGGTGAGTAGGATTGGGGGTCGGTGAGTAGGATTGGGGGTGCGTAGGATTGGGGGTCGGTGCGTAGGATTGGGGGTCGGTGCGTAGGATTGGGGGTCGGTGAGTAGGATTGGGGGTCGGTGAGTAGGATTGGGGGTGCGTAGGATTGGGGGTCTGTGCGTAGGATTGGAGGTGCGTAGGATTGGGGGTCGGTGAGTAGGATTGGGGGTCGGTGCGTAGGATTGGGGGTGAGTAGGATTGGGGGTCGGTGCGTAGGATTGGGGGTCGGTGCGTAGAATTGGGGGTCAGTGTGTAGGATTGGGGGTCTGTGCGTAGGATTGGGGGTGAGTAGGATTGGGGGCCGGTGCGTAGGATTGGGGGTGAGTAGGATTGGGGGTCGGTGCGTAGGATTGGGGGTCGGTGCGTAGGATTGGGGGTCTGTGCGTAGGATTGGGGGTCGGTGCGTAGGATTGGGGGTGAGTAGGATTGGGGGTCGGTGAGTAGGATTGGGGGTGCGTAGGATTGGGGGTCGGCGCGTAGGATTGGGGGTCGGTGTGTAGGATTGGGGGTCGGTGCGTAGGATTGGGGGTCGGCGAGTAGGATTGGGGGTCGGCGCGTAGGATTGGGGGTCGGTGCGTAGGATTGGGGGTCTGTGAGTAGGATTGGGGGTCTGAGAGTAGGATTGGGGATCGGCGCGTAGGATTGGGGGTCGGCGCGTAGGATTGGGGGTCGGCGAGTAGGATTGGGGGTCGGCGCGTAGGATTGGGGGTCGGCGAGTAGGATTGGGGGTCGGCGCGTAGGATTGGGGGCCGGCGCGTAGGATTGGGGGGCGGCGCGTAGGATTGGGGGTCTGTGCGTAGGATTGGGGGTCTGTGCGTAGGATTGGGGGTCTGTGCGTAGGATTGGGGGTCGGTGCGTAGGATTGGGGGTCGGTGCGTAGGATTGGGGGTCGGTGCGTAGGATTGGGGGTGCGTAGGATTGGGGGTCGGTGCGTAGGATTGGGGTTCGGTGCGTAGGATTGGGGGATGCGTAGGATTGGGGGTCGGTGCGTAGGATTGGGGGTCTGTGCGTAGGATTGGGGGTGAGTAGGATTGGGGGTCGGTGCGTAGGATTGGGGGTGAGTAGGATTGGGGGTCGGTGCGTAGGATTGGGGGTCGGTGCGTAGGATTGGGGGTCTGTGCGTAGGATTGGGGGTCGGTGCGTAGGATTGGGGGTGAGTAGGATTGGGGGTCGGTGCGTAGGATTGGGGGTCGGTGCGTAGGATTGGGGGTCGGTGCGTAGGATTGGGGGTCTGTGCGTAGGATTGGGGGTCGGTGAGTAGGATTGGGGGTCGGTGCGTAGGATTGGGGGTCGGTGAGTAGGATTGGGGGTGCGTAGGATTGGGGGTCGGCGCGTAGGATTGGGGGTCGGTGTGTAGGATTGGGGGTCGGTGCGTAGGATTGGGGGTCGGCGAGTAGGATTGGGGGTCGGCGCGTAGGATTGGGGGTCGGTGCGTAGGATTGGGGGTCTGTGAGTAGGATTGGGGGTCTGAGAGTAGGATTGGGGGTCGGCGCGTAGGATTGGGGGTCGGCGCGTAGGATTGGGGGTCGGTGAGTAGGATTGGGGGTCGGCGCGTAGGATTGGGGGTCGGCGAGTAGGATTGGGGGTCGGCGCGTAGGATTGGGGGTCGGCGCGTAGGATTGGGGGTCGGTGCGTAGGATTGGGGGTCTGTGCGTAGGATTGGGGGTCTGTGCGTAGGATTGGGGGTCTGTGCGTAGGATTGGGGGTCGGTGCGTAGGATTGGGGGTCGGTGCGTAGGATTGGGGGTCGGTGCGTAGGATTGGGGGTGCGTAGGATTGGGGTTCGGTGCGTAGGATTGGGGGATGCGTAGGATTGGGGGTCGGTGCGTAGGATTGGGGGTCTGTGCGTAGGATTGGGGGTGAGTAGGATTGGGGGTCGGTGCGTAGGATTGGGGGTGAGTAGGATTGGGGGTCGGTGCGTAGGATTGGGGGTCGGTGCGTAGGATTGGGGGTCTGTGCGTAGGATTGGGGGTCGGTGCGTAGGATTGGGGGTGAGTAGGATTGGGGGTCGGTGCGTAGGATTGGGGGTCGGTGCGTAGGATTGGGGGTCGGTGCGTAGGATTGGGGGTCTGTGCGTAGGATTGGGGGTCGGTGAGTAGGATTGGGGGTCGGTGCGTAAGATTGGGGGTCGGTGAGTAGGATTGGGGGTGCGTAGGATTGGGGGTCGGCGCGTAGGATTGGGGGTCGGTGTGTAGGATTGGGGGTCGGTGCGTAGGATTGGGGGTCGGTGAGTAGGATTGGGGGTCGGCGCGTAGGATTGGGGGTCGGTGCGTAGGATTGGGGGTCTGTGAGTAGGATTGGGGGTCTGAGAGTAGGATTGGGGGTCGGCGCGTAGGATTGGGGGTCGGCGCGTAGGATTGGGGGTCGGTGAGTAGGATTGGGGGTCGGCGCGTAGGATTGGGGGTCGGCGAGTAGGATTGGGGGTCGGCGCGTAGGATTGGGGGTCGGCGCGTAGGATTGGGGGTCGGCGCGTAGGATTGGGGGTCTGTGCGTAGGATTGGGGGTCTGTGCGTAGGATTGGGGGTCTGTGCGTAGGATTGGGGGTCGGTGCGTAGGATTGGGGGTCGGTGCGTAGGATTGGGGGTCGGTGCGTAGGATTGGGGGTGCGTAGGATTGGGGGTCGGTGCGTAGGATTGGGGTTCGGTGCGTAGGATTGGGGGATGCGTAGGATTGGGGGTCGGTGCGTAGGATTGGGGGTCGGCGCGTAGGATTGGGGGTCGGCGCGTAGGATTGGGGGTCGGCGCGTAGGATTGGGGGTGCGTAGGATTGGGGGTCGGTGCGTAGGATTGGGGGTCGGTGCGTAGGATTGGGGGTCGGTGCGTAGGATTGGGGGTCGGTGCGTAGGATTGGGGGTCGGTGCGTAGGATTGGGGGTGCGTAGGATTGGGGGTCGGTGCGTAGGATTGGGGGTGCGTAGGATTGGGGGTCGGTGCGTAGGATTGGGGGTCGGTGCGTAGGATTGGGGGTCTGTGCGTAGGATTGGGGGTCGGTGCGTAGGATTGGGGGTCGGTGCGTAGGATTGGGGGTCGGTGCGTAGGATTGGGGGTCGGTGCGTAGGATTGGGGGTCGGTGCTTAGGATTGGGGGTCTGTGCGTAGGATTGGGGGTCGGTGCGTAGGATTGGGGGTCGGTGCGTAGGATTGGGGGTCGGTGCGTAGGATTGGGGGTCGGTGCGTAGGATTGGGGGTGCGTAGGATTGGGGGTCGGTGCGTAGGATTGGGGGTCTGTGCGTAGGATTGGGGGTCGGTGCGTAGGATTGGGGGTCGGTGAGTAGGATTGGGGGTCGGTGAGTAGGATTGGGGGTGCGTAGGATTGGGGGTCGGTGCGTAGGATTGGGGGTCGGTGCGTAGGATTGGGGGTCGGTGAGTAGGATTGGGGGTGCGTAGGATTGGGGGTCTGTGCGTAGGATTGGGGGTGCGTAGGATTGGGGGTCGGTGAGTAGGATTGGGGGTCGGTGCGTAGGATTGGGGGTGAGTAGGATTGGGGGTCGGTGCGTAGGATTGGGGGTCGGTGCGTAGGATTGGGGGTCAGTGTATAGGATTGGGGGTCTGTGCGTAGGATTGGGGGTGAGTAGGATTGGGGGTCGGTGCGTAGGATTGGGGGTGAGTAGGATTGGGGGTCGGTGCGTAGGATTGGGGGTCGGTGCGTAGGATTGGGGGTCGGTGCGTAGGATTGGGGGTCGGTGCGTAGGATTGGGGGTCTGTGCGTAGGATTGGGGGTCGGTGCGTAGGATTGGGGGTGAGTAGGATTGGGGGTCGGTGAGTAGGATTGGGGGTGCGTAGGATTGGGGGTCGGCGCGTAGGATTGGGGGTCGGTGTGTAGGATTGGGGGTCGGTGCGTAGGATTGGGGGTCGGTGAGTAGGATTGGGGATCGGCGCGTAGGATTGGGGGTCGGTGCGTAGGATTGGGGGTCTGTGAGTAGGATTGGGGGTCTGAGAGTAGGATTGGGGGTCGGCGCGTAGGATTGGGGGTCGGCGCGTAGGATTGGGGGTCGGCGAGTAGGATTGGGGGTCGGCGCGTAGGATTGGGGGTCGGCGAGTAGGATTGGGGGTCGGCGCGTAGGATTGGGGGTCGGCGCGTAGGATTGGGGGTCGGCGCGTAGGATTGGGGGTCTGTGCGTAGGATTGGGGGTCTGTGCGTAGGATTGGGGGTCTGTGCGTAGGATTGGGGGTCGGTGCGTAGGATTGGGGGTCGGTGCGTAGGATTGGGGGTCGGTGCGTAGGATTGGGGGTGCGTAGGATTGGGGGTCGGTGCGTAGGTTTGGGGTTCGGTGCGTAGGATTGGGGGATGCGTAGGATTGGGGGTCGGTGCGTAGGATTGGGGGTCTGTGCGTAGGATTGGGGGTGAGTAGGATTGGGGGTCGGTGCGTAGGATTGGGGGTGAGTAGGATTGGGGGTCGGTGCGTAGGATTGGGGGTCGGTGCGTAGGATTGGGGGTCTGTGCGTAGGATTGGGGGTCGGTGCGTAGGATTGGGGGTGAGTAGGATTGGGGGTCGGTGCGTAGGATTGGGGGTCGGTGCGTAGGATTGGGGGTCGGTGCGTAGGATTGGGGGTCTGTGCGTAGGATTGGGGGTCGGTGAGTAGGATTGGGGGTCGGTGCGTAGGATTGGGGGTCGGTGAGTAGGATTGGGGGTGCGTAGGATTGGGGGTCGGCGCGTTGGATTGGGGGTCGGTGTGTAGGATTGGGGGTCGGTGCGTAGGATTGGGGGTCGGTGAGTAGGATTGGGGGTCTGAGAGTAGGATTGGGGGTCGGCGCGTAGGATTGGGGGTCGGCGCGTAGGATTGGGGGTCGGTGAGTAGGATTGGGGGTCGGCGCGTAGGATTGGGGGTCGGCGAGTAGGATTGGGGGTCGGCGCGTAGGATTGGGGGTCGGCGCGTAGGATTGGGGGTCGGTGCGTAGGATTGGGGGTCTGCGCGTAGGATTGGGGGTCGGTGCGTAGGATTGGGGGTCTGTGAGTAGGATTGGGGGTCTGAGAGTAGGATTGGGGGTCGGCGCGTAGGATTGGGGGTCGGCGCGTAGGATTGGGGGTCGGTGAGTAGGATTGGGGGTCGGCGCGTAGGATTGGGGGTCGGCGAGTAGGATTGGGGGTCGGCGCGTAGGATTGGGGGTCGGCGCGTAGGATTGGGGGTCGGTGCGTAGGATTGGGGGTCTGTGCGTAGGATTGGGGGTCTGTGCATAGGATTGGGGGTCTGTGCGTAGGATTGGGGGTCGGTGCGTAGGATTGGGGGTCGGTGCGTAGGATTGGGGGTCGGTGCGTAGGATTGGGGGTGCGTAGGATTGGGGGTCGGTGCGTAGGATTAGGGTTCGGTGCGTAGGATTGGGGATGCGTAGGATTGGGGGTCGGTGCGTAGGATTGGGGGTCGGTGCGTAGGATTGGGGGTCGGCGCGTAGGATTGGGGGTCGGTGCGTAGGATTGGGGGTCAGCGCGTAGGATTGGGGGTCGGTGCGTAGGATTGGGGGTCGGTGCGTAGGATTGGGGGTCGGTGCGTAGGATTGGGGGTCGGTGCGTAGGATTGGGGGAGCGTAGGATTGGGGGTCGGTGCGTAGGATTGGGGGTCGTGCGTAGGATTGGGGGTCGGTGCGTAGGATTGGGGGTCGGTGAGTAGGATTGGGGGTGCGTAGGATTAGGGGTCGGCGCGTAGGATTGGGGGTCGGTGTGTAGGATTGGGGGTCGGTGCGTAGGATTGGGGGTCGGTGAGTAGGATTGGGGGTTGGCGCGTAGGATTGGGGGTCGGTGCGTAGGATTGGGGGTCTGTGAGTAGGATTGGGGGTCTGAGAGTAGGATTGGGGGTCGGCGCGTAGGATTGGGGGTCGGCGCGTAGGATTGGGGGTTGGTGAGTAGGATTGGGGGTCGGCGCGTAGGATTGGGGGTCGGCGAGTAGGATTGGGGGTCGGCGCGTAGGATTGGGGGTCGGCGCGTAGGATTGGGGGTCGGTGCGTAGGATTGGGGGTCTGTGCGTAGGATTGGGGGTCTGTGCGTAGGATTGGGGGTCTGTGCGTAGGATTGGGGGTCGGTGCGTAGGATTGGGGGTCGGTGCGTAGGATTGGGGGTCGGTGCGTAGGATTGGGGTTCGGTGCGTAGGATTGGGGGATGCGTAGGATTGGGGGTCGGTGCGTAGGATTGGGGGTCGGTGCGTAGGATTGGGGGTCGGTGCGTAGGATTGGGGGTCGGTGCGTAGGATTGGGGGTGCGTAGGATTGGGGGTCGGTGCGTAGGATTGGGGGTCGGTGCGTAGGATTGGGGGTCGGTGCGTAGGATTGGTGGAGCGTAGGATTGGGGGTCGGTGCGTAGGATTGGGGGTCGTGCGTAGGATTGGGGGTCGGTGCGTAGGATTGGGGGTCGGTGCGTAGGATTGGGGGTGCGTAGTATTGGGGGTCGGTGCGTAGGATTGGGGGTGCGTAGGATTGGGGGTCGGTGCGTAGGATTGGGGGTCGGTGCGTAGGATTGGGGGTCGGTGCGTAGGACTGGGGGTCGGTGCGTAGGATTGGGGGTCGGCGCGTAGGATTGGGGGTCGGTGCGTAGGATTGGGGGTCGGTGCGTAGGATTGGGGGTCGGTGCGTAGGATTGGGGGTCGGTGCGTAGGATTGGGGGTCGGTGCGTAGGATTGGGGGTCGGTGCGTAGGATTGGTGGAGCGTAGGATTGGGGGTCGGTGCGTAGGATTGGGGGTCGTGCGTAGGATTGGGGGTCGGTGCGTAGGATTGGGGGTCGGTGAGTAGGATTGGGGGTGCGTAGGATTGGGGGTCGGCGCGTAGGATTGGGGGTCGGTGCGTAGGATTGGGGGTCGGTGCGTAGGATTGGGGGTCGGTGAGTAGGATTGGGGGTCGGCGCGTAGGATTGGGGGTCGGTGCGTAGGATTGGGGGTCTGTGAGTAGGATTGGGGGTCTGAGAGTAGGATTGGGGGTCGGCGCGTAGGATTGGGGGTCTGTGCGTAGGATTGGGGGTCGGTGCGTAGGATTGGGGGTCGGTGCGTAGGATTGGGGGTCGGTGCGTAGGATTGGGGGTGCGTAGGATTGGGGGTCGGTGCGCAGGATTGGGGTTCGGTGCGTAGGATTGGGGGATGCGTAGGATTGGGGGTCGGTGCGTAGGATTGGGGGTCGGTGCGTAGGATTGGGGGTCGGTGCGTAGGATTGGGGGTCGGTGCGTAGGATTGGGGGTCGGTGCGTAGGATTGGGGGTCGGTGCGTAGGATTGGGGGTCGGTGCGTAGGATTGGGGGTGCGTAGTATTGGGGGTCGGTGCGTAGGATTGGGGGTGCGTAGGATTGGGGGTCGGTGCGTAGGATTGGGGGTCGGTGCGTAGGATTGGGGGTCGGTGCGTAGGACTGGGGGTCGGTGCGTAGGATTGGGGGTCGGCGCGTAGGATTGGGGGTCGGTGCGTAGGATTGGGGGTCGGTGCGTAGGATTGGGGGTCGGTGCGTAGGATTGGGGGTCGGTGCGTAGGATTGGGGGTCGGTGAGTAGGATTGGGGGTGCGTAGGATTGGGGGTCGGCGCGTAGGATTGGGGGTCGGTGCGTAGGATTGGGGGTCGGTGCGTAGGATTGGGGGTCGGTGAGTAGGATTGGGGGTCGGCGCGTAGGATTGGGGGTCGGTGCGTAGGATTGGGGGTCTGTGAGTAGGATTGGGGGTCTGAGAGTAGGATTGGGGGTCGGCGCGTAGGATTGGGGGTCGGCGCGTAGGATTGGGGGTCGGTGAGTAGGATTGGGGGTCGGCGCGTAGGATTGGGGGTCGGCGAGTAGGATTGGGGGTCGGCGCGTAGGATTGGGGGTCGGCGCGTAGGATTGGGGGTCGGCGCGTAGGATTGGGGGTCTGTGCGTAGGATTGGGGGTCTGTGCGTAGGATTGGGGGTCTGTGCGTAGGATTGGGGGTCGGTGCGTAGGATTGGGGGTCGGTGCGTAGGATTGGGGGTCGGTGCGTAGGATTGGGGGTGCGTAGGATTGGGGGTCGGTGCGCAGGATTGGGGTTCGGTGCGTAGGATTGGGGGATGCGTAGGATTGGGGGTCGGTGCGTAGGATTGGGGGTCGGCGCGTAGGATTGGGGGTCGGCGCGTAGGATTGGGGGTCGGCGCGTAGGATTGGGGGTCGGCGCGTAGGATTGGGGGTCGGCGCGTAGGATTGGGGGTCGGCGCGTAGGATTGGGGGTCGGCGCGTAGGATTGGGGGTCGGCGCGTAGGATTGGGGGTCGGCGCGTAGGATTGGGGGTCGGTGAGTAGGATTGGGGGTCGGTGCGTAGGATTGGGGGTCGGAGCGTAGGATTGGGTGTCGGTGTGTAGGATTGGGGGTCTGTGCGTAGGATTGGGGGTCGGTGCATAGGATTGGGGATGCGTAGGATTGGGGGTCGGTGCGTAGGATTGGGGGTCGGTGCGTAGGATTGGGGGTCTGTGCGTAGGATTGGGGGTCTGTGCGTAGGATTGGGGGTCGGTGCGTAGGATTGGGGGTGCGTAGGATTGGGGGTCGGTGCGTAGGATTGGGGGTCGGTGCGTAGGATTGGGGGTCGGTGCGTAGGATTGGGGGTCGGTGCGTAGGATTGGGGGTCGGTGCGTAGGATTGGGGGTGCGTAGGATTGGGGGTCGGTGCGTAGGATTGGGGGTCGGTGCGTAGGATTGGGGGTCGGTGCGTAGGATTGGGGGTCGGCGCGTAGGATTGGGGGTCGGCGCGTAGGATTGGGGGTCGGCGCGTAGGATTGGGGGTCGGCGCGTAGGATTGGGGGTCGGCGCGTAGGATTGGGGGTCGGTGCGTAGGATTGGGGGTCGGTGCGTAGGATTGGGGGAGCGTAGGATTGGGGGTCGGTGCGTAGGATTGGGGGTCGGTGCGTAGGATTGGGGGTCGTGCGTAGGATTGGGGGTCGGTGCGTAGGATTGGGGGTCGGTGCGTAGGATTGGGGGTAGGCGCGTAGGATTGGGGGTCGGTGCGTAGGATTGGGGGTCGGTGCGTAGGATTGGGGGTCGGTGCATAGGATTAGGGGTCGGTGCGTAGGATTGGGGGTCGGTGCGTAGGATTGGGGGTCGATGCGTAGGATTGGGGGATGCGTAGGATTGGGGGTCGGTGCATAGGATTGGGGGTCGGTGCGTAGGATTGGGGGTCGGTGTGTAGGATTGGGGGTCGGTGCGTAAGATTGGGGGTCGGTGCATAGGATTGGGGGTCGATGCGTAGGATTGGGGGTCGGTGCGTAAAATTGGGGGTCGGTGCATAGGATTAGGGGTCGGTGCGTAGGATTGGGGGTCGGTGCGTAGGATTGGGGGTCGATGCGTAGGATTGGGGGATGCGTAGGATTGGGGGTCGGTGCATAGGATTGGGGGTCGGTGCGTAGGATTGGGGGTCGGTGTGTAGGATTGGGGGTCGGTGCGTAAAATTGGGGGTCGGTGCATAGGATTGGGGGTCGATGCGTAGGATTGGGGGTCGGTGCGTAAAATTGGGGGTCGGTGCATAGGATTTGGGGTCGATGTGTAGGATTGGGGGTCGGTGCGTAGGATTGGGGGTCGGTGCGTAGGATTGGGGGTCGGTGCGTAGGATTGGGGGTCGGTGCGTAGGATTGGGGGTCGGTGCGTAGGATTGGGGGTCGGTGCGTAGGATTGGGGGTCGTGGGTAGAATTGGGGGTCGGCGCGTAGGATTGGGGGTCGGCGCGTAGGATTGGGGGTCTGTGCGTAGGATTGGGGGTCGGTGCGTAGGATTGGGGGTCGGTGCATAGGATTGGGGGTCGTGGGTAGGATTGGGGGTCGGCGCGTAGGATTGGGGGTCGGCGCGTAGGATTGGGGGTCGGTGCGTAGGATTGGGGGTCGGTGCGTAGGATTGGGGGTCGGTGCGTAGGATTGGGGGTCGGTGCGTAGGATTGGGGGTCGGTGCGTAGGATTGGGGGTCGGTGCGTAGGATTGGGGGTCGGTGCGTAGGATTGGGGGTCGGTGCGTAGGATTGGGGGTCGGTGCGTAGGATTGGGGGTCGGTGCGTAGGATTGGGGGTCGGTGCGTAGGATTGGGGGTCGCGTAGGATTGGGGGTCTGTGCGTAGGATTGGGGGTCTGTGCGTAGGATTGGGGGTCGGTGCGTAGGATTGGGGGTCGGTGCGTAGGATTGGGGGTCGGTGCGTAGGATTGGGGTCGGTGCGTAGGATTGGGGGTCGGTGCGTAGGATTGGGGGTCGGTGCGTAGGATTGGGGGTCGGTGCGTAGGATTGGGGGTCTGTGCGTAGGATTGGGGGTCGGTGCGTAGGATTGGGGGTCTGTGCGTAGGATTGGGGGTCTGTGCGTAGGATTGGGGGTCGGGGTGACACTCTCCCCCTCTGCCCTAGGAGTATCCGGTGTCTGCGTAACATCATTCACTGGAACCTGATCACCGCGTTTATCCTGCGCAACGTCACCTGGTTTGTGATGCAGCTCACGCTGAGCCACGAGGCACACGACAGCAACGTGGTACGTGTCACCCTGCAGTGACACGGATAGAGGGGTGTCTCTGTCACCCTGCGGGGGGAGGGACAGACTCCATGTCCCATAGCTCCCTTCTCCCTGTGTCACTGTGTCACCCTGCGGGGGGAGGGACATACTCCATGTCCCATAGCTCCCTTCTCACTGTGTCACTGTGTCACCCTGCGGGGGGAGGGACATACTCCATGTCCCATAGCTCCCTTACTGTGTCACTGTGTCACCCTGTGGGGAGAGGGACAGACTCCATGTCCCATAGCTCCCTTCTCCCTGTGTCACTGTGTCACCCTGCGGGGGGAGGGACAGACTCCATGTCCCATAGCTCCCTTCTCCCTGTGTCACTGTGTCACCCTGCGGGGGGAGGGACAGACCCCATGTCCCATAGCTCCCTTCCTGTATCACTGTGTCACCCTGCGGGGGGAGGGACATACTCCATGTCCCATAGCTCCCTTCTCACTGTGTCACTGTGTCACCCTGCGGGGGGAGGGATAGACTCCATGTCCCATAGCTCCCTTCCTGTGTCACTGTGTCACCCTGTGGGGAGAGGGACAGACTCCATGTCCCATAGCTCCCTTCTCCCTGTGTCACTGTGTCACCCCGCAGGGGGAGGGACAGACTCCATGTCCCATAGCTCCCTTCTGCCTGTGTCACTGTGTCACCCTGCGGGGGGAGGGACAGACTCCATGTCCCATAGCTCCCTTCTCCCTGTGTCACTGTGTCACCCTGCGGGGGGAGGGACAGACTCCATGTCCCATAGCTCCCTTCTCCCTGTGTCACTGTGTCACCCTGCGGGGGGAGGGACAGAAATGTTTAGGACCTGGGGACTCCCAATATAATAATTAATCTCCTTTTCTCTCCCCCCCAACCCCTCTGTTTTTCTCCCCCCACCCAACCCCTCTCCTTTTCTCTCCCCCCACCCCCTCTACTTTTCTCCCCCCCCCTCTCCTTCCCCCCCCCACCCCCTCTACTTTTCTCCCCCCACCCTCTCCTTTCCCCGCCCACCACCCCCCTGCTTCTGCCCCCCGCCCACCCCCTCCCCTTCTCCCCCCCCCCCCCCCACATCTCTCCTTCTCTCCCCCCCACCCCCTCTCCTCCCCCCCACCCCCTCTCCTCCCCCCCACCCCCTCTCCTTCTCCCCCCCCACCCCTCTCCTTCTCCCCCCCCCACCCCCTCTACTTTTCTCCCCCCACCCTCTCCTTTCCCCGCCCACCACCCCCCTGCTTCTGCCCCCCGCCCACCCCCTCCCCTTCTCCCCCCCCCCCCCACATCTCTCCTTCTCTCCCCCCCACCCCCTCTCCTCCCCCCCACCCCCTCTCCTTCTCCCCCCCCCCCCCACCCCTCTCCTTCTCTCCCCCCCACCCCCTCTCCTTCTCTCCCCCCCACCCCCTCTCCTTATCTCCCCCCCCCCCCAGGTTTGGTGTCGCCTGGTCATCATCGCTCACAATTATTTCTACGTCACCAACTTCTTCTGGATGTTCGGGGAGGGCTGCTACCTGCACACCGCCATCGTGCTGACGTACTCCACCGACAAGCTGCGCAAGTGGATGTTCATCTGCATCGGCTGGTGTAAGTCAGGGACAATGTGTCACCGTGTCACCCTGTCACCCTGCGGGGGAGGGACAGACTCCCTGTGTCACCCTGTCACCCTGCCGGGGGAGGGGCAGACTCCCTGTGTCACTGAGTCACCCTGCGAGGGGAGGGACAGACTCCCTGTGTCACTGTGTCACCCTGCGGGGGGAGGGACAGACTCCCTGTGTCACTGAGTCACCCTGCGGGGGGGGGGACAGACTCCCTGTGTCACCCTGCGAGGGGAGGGACAGGCTCCCTGTGTCACTGAGTCACCCTGCGAGGGGAGGGACAGACTCCCTGTGTCACTGTGTCACCCTGCGGGGGGAGGGACAGACTCCCTGTGTCACCCTGCGGGGGGAGGGACAGACTTCCTGTGTCACCCTGCGGGGGGAGGGACAGACTCCCTGTGTCACTGTGTCACCCTGCGGGGGGAGGGACAGACTCCCTGTGTCACCCTGCGGGGGGAGGGACAGACTCCCTGTGTCACTGTGTCACCCTGCGGGGGGAGGGACAGACTCCCTGTGTCACCCTGCGGGGGGAGGGACAGACTCCCTGTGTCACTGTGTCACCCTGCGGGGGGAGGGACAGACTCCCTGTGTCACTGTGTCACCCTGCGGGGGTTGGGGACAGGATTGATAAGAAAGCCTGATGCTGTGACACTGCCAGACACAACCTAGTGACACGTTTAGGCAAAGACACTCATTTCCATGGCTCTGCCGGTGCGTATAATTATCTGAGCCACGCGAGGCCCCCTCCCCGCTTTCCACGGCTAGTATTAACCCCGTCACTGCCCCCCCCCTCAGCATTTCCGCTGACGTGTTCTGTTGTGGACGCCGGGTTTCCGTGGGATTAGTGGGACGAGACGTGTTATTCGCCTTATTCCGTGTTTCTGACCAGTATATGCTAGTGCTAGAGGTGGCCTGTGGCTCCAACCCACTGAGCGTCCGTGGCTCCCTGCCCCCTGAGGGCTCCCTGCCCCCTGAGTGCCCCGTGGCTCCCTGCCCCCTGAGTGCCCCGTGGCTCCCTGCCCCCTGAGTGCCCCGTGGCTCCCTGCCCCCTGAGTGCCCCGTGGCTCCCTGCCCCCTGAGTGCCCCGTGGCTCCCTGCCCCCTGAGTGCCCCGTGACTCCCTGCCCCCTGAGTGCCCCGTGGCTCCCTGCCCCCTGAGTGCCCCGTGGCTCCCTGCCCCCTGAGTGCCCCCTGTGGCTTCCTGCCCCCTGTGTGCCCCCTGTGGCTCCCTGCCCCCTCTGCGCCCCCCGTGGCTCCATGCCCCCTGTGCGCCCCCCGTGGCTCCCTGTCCCCTGTGCGCCCCCGTGGCTCCCTGCTCCCTGAGCGCCCCCCCGTGGCTCCCTGCCCCCTGTGCGCCCCCCGTGGCTCCCTGCCCCCTGAGCCCCCCATGGCTCCCTGCCCCCTGAGCGCCCCCCGTGGCTCCCTGCCCCCTGTGCGCCCCCTGTGGCTCCCTGCCCACTGAGCGCCCCGTGGCTCCCTGCCCCCTGAGCGCCCCCCCGTGGATCCCTGCCCCCTGAGCGCCCCCCCCCCCGTGGCTCCCTGTCCCCTGTGCGCCCCCCGTGGCTCCCTGCCCCCTGAGCTCGCCCCCGTGGCTCCCTGTCCCCTGTGCGCCCCCCGTGGCTCCCTGCCCCCTGAGCGCCCCGTGGCTCCCTGCCCCCTGAGCGCCCCCCGTGGCTCCCTGCCCCCTGTGCACCCCCCCCCGTGACTCCCTGCCCCCTGTGCGCCCACCGTGGCTCCCTGCCCCCTGAGCGCCCCCCGTGGCTCCCTGCCCCCTGAGCGCCCCGTCAGTGCGTGTCCCTCTGTCTCCGCAGGTATTCCCTTCCCCATCATCGTGGCGTGGGCTATCGGCAAACTGTACTACGACAATGAGAAGTAACGGACGTGTGTGTGTGTGTGTGCGTGCGTGTGTGTGTGTGTGTGTGTGCAGAGAGATAAAGTGCAGGAATAGCAGAGGAACGCAGTGCAGGAATAGCAGAGGAACGCAGCGCAGGAATAGCAGAGGAACGCAGCGCAGGAATAGCAGAGATATGCAGTGCAGTAATAGGAGAGGGACGCAGCGCAGGAATAGCAGAGATATGCAGTGCAGTAATAGGAGAGAGACGCAGTGCAGGAATAGCAGAGGGCCGCAGTGCAGGAATATTAGAGGATAGCAGTGCAGGAATATCAGAGGGACGCAGTGCAGGAATAGCAGAGGGATGCAGTGCAGGAATAGCAGAGAAAGATAAAGTGCAGGAATAGCAGAGGGACGCAGTGCCGGAATAGCAGAGGGATGCAGTGCAGGAATAGCAGAGATACGCAGTGCAGGAATAGTAGAGAGATAAAGTGCAGGAATATCAGAGTATTGCAGTGCAGGAATAGCAGAGGATCGCAGTGCAGGAATATCAGAGAGATAAAGTGTAGGAATAGCAGAGGCATGCAGTGCAGAAATAGCAGAGGTTCGCAGTGCAGGAATACTAGAGAGATAAAGTGTAGGAATAGCAGAGGAATGCAGTGCAGAAATAGCAGAGGAATGCAGTGCAGAAATAGCAGAGTTATGCAGTGCGGGAATAGCAGAGAGATGCAGTGCAGGAATAGCAGAGAGATGCAATGCAGAAAAAGCAGAGTAATGCAGTGCGGGAATAGCAGATGCATGCAGTGCAGGAATAGCAGAGAGATACAGTGCAGTAATAGCAGAGATATGCAGTGCAGTAATAGGAGAGGGACGCAGTGCAGGAATAGCAGAGTATCGCAGTGCAGGAATATCAGAGAGATAAAGTGTAGGAATAGCAGAGGCATGCAGTACAGAAATAGCAGAGGAATGCAGTGCAGAAATAGCAGAGTTATACAGTGCGGGAATAGCAGAGAGATGCAGTGCGGGAATAGCAGAGAGATGCAGTGCAGTAATAGGAGAGGGACGCAGTGCAGGAATAGCAGAGGAACGCAGTGCAGGAATATTAGAGGATAGCAGTGCAGGAATATCAGAGGGACGCAGTGCAGGAATAGCAGAGAGGTTACGTGCAGGAATAGGAGAGAGATACAGTGCAGGGATAGGAGAGAGATTGCAGTGCAGGAATAGGAGAGAGACGCAGTGCAGGGAAACAGAGGTTCGTCAGTGCAGGAATAGTAGAGCAACGCAGTGAAGGAATAGCAGAAGCTGCAGTGCTGGAATAGCAGAGGGATTTAGTGCAGGAATAGCAGTGAGACGCAGTGCAGGAATAGGAGAGAGACGCAGAGCAGGAATAGGAGAGGGACGCAGTGCAGGAATAGGAGAGAGACGCAGTGCAGGAATAGGAGAGGGACGCAGTGCAGGAATAGCAGAGAGACGCAGTGCAGAAATAGGAGAGGATCGCAGTGCAGGAATAGGAGAGGGACGCAGTGCAGGAATAGCAGAGGGATTTAGTGCAGGAATAGCAGTGAGACGCAGTGCAGGAATAGGAGAGAGACGCAGAGCAGGAATAGGAGAGGGACGCAGGGCAGGAATAGGAGAGGGATGCAGTGCAGGAATAGTAGAGGGATGCAGTGCAGGAATTAAAGTGAGATGCAGTGCAGGAATAGGAAAGGGATTTAGTGCAGGAATAGCAGAGTGACGCAGTGCAGGAATAAGAGAGGGACACAGCGCAGGAATAGCAGAGGGACGCAGCGCAGGAATAGCAGAGAGACGCAGCGCAGGAATAGCAGAGGGACGCAGCGCAGGAATAGCAGAGAGACGCAGCGCAGGAATAGCAGAGGGACGCAGCGCAGGAATAGCAGAGGGACGCAGCGCAGGAATAGCAGAGGGACGCAGCGCAGGAATAGCAGAGGGACGCAGTGCAGGAATAGCAGAGGGACACAGCGCAGGAATAGCAGAGGGACGCAGCGCAGGAATAGTAGAGGACGCGGCGCAGGAATAGCAGAGGGACGCAGTGCAGGAATTGCAGAGGTAAGCAGTGCAGGAATAGCAGAGGGAAGCAGTGCAGGAATAGCAGAGCGATGCAGTGCAGGAATAGCAGAAGGACGCGGTGCAGGAATAGCAGAGGGACGCAGGGCAGGAATAACAGAGGGAAGCAGTGCAGGAATAGTAGAGGAGCGCAGGGCAGGAATAGCAGAGAGACGCAGCGCAGGAATAGCAGAGAGACGCAGGGCAGGAATAGCAGAGGAAAGCAGTGCAGGAATAGCAGAGGGAAGCAGTGCAGGAATAGCAGAGAGACGCAGTGCAGGAATAGCAGAGGGAAGCAGTGCAGGAATAGCAGAGAGACGCAGGGCAGGAATAGCAGAGGGACGCAGTGCAGGAATAGCAGAGTTACGCAGTGCAGGAATAGCAGAGGGACGCAGTGCAGGAATAGTAGAGAGACGCAGGGCAGGAATAGCAGAGGGAAGCAGGGCAGGAATAGCAGAGGACGCAGGGCAGGAATAGCAGAGAGACGCAGGGCAGGAATAGCAGAGGGACGCAGCGCAGGAATAGCAGAGGGACGCAGTGCAGGAATAGTAGAGAGACGCAGGGCAGGAATAGCAGAGGGACGCAGTGCAGGAATAGCAGAGAGACGCAGCGCAGGAATAGCAGAGGGACGCAGTGCAGGAATAGCAGAGGAGCGCAGGGCAGGAATAGCAGAGGGACGCAGTGCAGGAATAGTAGAGGAACGCAGTGCAGGAATAGCAGAGGACGCAGGGCAGGAATAGCAGAGGGACGCAGTGCAGGAATAGTAGAGGGACGCAGTGCAGGAATAGCAGAGTTACGCAGCGCAGGAATAGCAGAGGACGCAGGGCAGGAATAGCAGAGGGACGCAGTGCAGGAATAGCAGAGGGAAGCAGGGCAGGAATAGCAGAGGGAAGCAGGGCAGGAATAGCAGAGGGACGCAGTGCAGGAATAGCAGAGGGAAGCAGGGCAGGAATAGCAGAGGGACGCAGTGCAGGAATAGCAGAGGGACGCAGTGCAGGAATAGCAGAGGGAAGCAGGGCAGGAATAGCAGAGGGAAGCAGTGCAGGAATAGCAGAGAGACGCAGCGCAGGAATAGCAGAGAGACGCAGCGCAGGAATAGCAGAGAGACGCAGCACAGGAATAGCAGAGGGACGCAGTGCAGGAATAGCAGAGGGACGCAGTGCAGGAATAGCAGAGGAGCGCAGGGCAGGAATAGCAGAGGGACGCAGTGCAGGAATAGTAGAGGGACACAGCGCAGGAATAGCAGAGAGACGCAGCACAGGAATAGCAGAGGGACGCAGTGCAGGAATAGCAGAGGGACGCAGTGCAGGAATAGCAGAGGAGCGCAGGGCAGGAATAGCAGAGGGAAGCAGGGCAGGAATAGCAGAGGGAAGCAGGGCAGGAATAGCAGAGGGAAGCAGGGCAGGAATAGCAGAGGGAAGCAGGGCAGGAATAGCAGAGGACGCAGCGCAGGAATAGCAGAGAGACGCAGTGCAGGAATAGCAGAGGACGCAGCGCAGGAATAGCAGAGGGACGCAGGGCAGGAATAGCAGAGGACGCAGGGCAGGAATAGTAGAGGAACGCAGTGCAGGAATAGCAGAGGGACGCAGTGCAGGAATAGCAGAGGAGCGCAGGGCAGGAATAGCAGAGGAAAGCAGTGCAGGAATAGCAGAGAGACGCAGTGCAGGAATAGTAGAGGGACGCAGTGCAGGAATAGCAGAGGAGCGCAGGGCAGGAATAGCAGAGGAAAGCAGTGCAGGAATAGTAGAGGAGCGCAGTGCAGGAATAGTAGAGGAACGCAGGGCAGGAATAGCAGAGGAAAGCAGTGCAGGAATAGCAGAGAGACGCAGTGCAGGAATAGCAGAGAGACGCAGTGCAGGAATAGTAGAGGGACGCAGTGCAGGAATAGCAGAGGAGCGCAGGGCAGGAATAGCAGAGGACGCAGGGCAGGAATAGTAGAGGAACGCAGTGCAGGAATAGCAGAGGAGCGCAGGGCAGGAATAGCAGAGGAAAGCAGTGCAGGAATAGCAGAGAGACGCAGTGCAGGAATAGCAGAGGACGCGGCGCAGGAATAGCAGAGAGACGCAGCGCAGGAATAGTAGAGGGACGCAGTGCAGGAATAGCAGAGGAGCGCAGGGCAGGAATAGCAGAGGACGCAGGGCAGGAATAGTAGAGGAACGCAGTGCAGGAATAGCAGAGGAGCGCAGGGCAGGAATAGCAGAGGAACGCAGTGCAGGAATAGCAGAGGAAAGCAGTGCAGGAATAGCAGAGGACGCAGGGCAGGAATAGCAGAGGGACGCAGGGCAGGAATAGCAGAGGACGCAGGGCAGGAATAGCAGAGGGACGCAGTGCAGGAATAGCAGAGGAGCGCAGGGCAGGAATAGCAGAGGAAAGCAGGGCAGGAATAGTAGAGAGACGCAGGGCAGGAATAGCAGAGGTAAGCAGGGCAGGAATAGCAGAGGAGCGCAGGGCAGGAATAGCAGAGGAGCGCAGGGCAGGAATAGCAGAGGGAAGCAGTGCAGGAATAGCAGAGGGACGCAGTGCAGGAATAGCAGAGGACGCAGCGCAGGAATAGCAGAGGGCGCAGGGCAGGAATAGCAGTGGGAAGCAGCGCAGGAATAGCAGAGAACGCAGCGCAGGAATAGCAGAGGACGCAGGGCAGGAATAGCAGAGGGAAGCAGTGCAGGAATAGCAGAGAGACGCAGCGCAGGAATAGCAGAGGGAAGCAGTGCAGGAATAGCAGAGGACGCAGCGCAGGAATAGCAGAGAGACGCAGCGCAGGAATAGCAGAGAGACGCAGGGCAGGAATAGCAGAGGGACGCAGGGCAGGAATAGCAGAGGTAAGCAGGGCAGGAATAGCAGAGGAGCGCAGGGCAGGAATAGCAGAGGAGCGCAGGGCAGGAATAGCAGAGGGAAGCAGTGCAGGAATAGCAGAGGGACGCAGTGCAGGAATAGCAGAGAGACGCAGTGCAGGAATAGCAGAGAGACGCAGCGCAGGAATAGCAGAGGACGCAGCGCAGGAATAGCAGAGGACGCAGCGCAGGAATAGCAGAGAGACGCAGTGCAGGAATAGCAGAGAGACGCAGTGCAGGAATAGCAGAGGGACGCAGTGCAGGAATAGCAGAGGACGCAGCGCAGGAATAGCAGAGGGACGCAGGGCAGGAATAGCAGAGTTACGCAGTGCAGGAATAGCAGTGGGAAGCAGCGCAGGAATAGCAGAGAACGCAGCGCAGGAATAGCAGAGAGACGCAGTGCAGGAATAGCAGAGAACGCAGCGCAGGAATAGCAGAGGGACGCAGTGCAGGAATAGCAGAGGACGCAGCGCAGGAATAGCAGAGAGACGCAGCACAGGAATAGCAGAGGGAGGCAGTGCAGGAATAGCAGAGAGACGCAGCGCAGGAATAGCAGAGGGACGCAGGGCAGGAATAGCAGAGAGACGCAGCACAGGAATAGCAGAGGGAGGCAGTGCAGGAATAGCAGAGGGACGCAGTGCAGGAATAGCAGAGGGACGCAGGGCAGGAATAGCAGAGAGACGCAGCGCAGGAATAGCAGAGGGACGCAGGGCAGGAATAGCAGAGTTACGCAGGGCAGGAATAGCAGAGAGACGCAGCACAGGAATAGCAGAGGGAGGCAGTGCAGGAATAGCAGAGAGACGCAGCGCAGGAATAGCAGAGGGACGCGGTGCAGGAATAGCAGAGGAGCGCAGGGCAGGAATAGCAGAGGGACGCAGCGCAGGAATAGCAGAGGGACGCAGTGCAGGAATAGCAGAGGGACGCAGGGCAGGAATAGCAGAGAGACGCAGCGCAGGAATAGCAGAGGGACGCAGCGCAGGAATAGCAGAGGAGCGCAGGGCAGGAATAGCAGAGGGACGCAGGGCAGGAATAGCAGAGGAACGCAGGGCAGGAATAGCAGAGGACGCAGGGCAGGAATAGCAGAGGAACGCGGCGCAGGAATAGCAGAGGACGCAGGGCAGGAATAGCAGAGGAGCGCAGGGCAGGAATAGCAGAGGGAAGCAGTGCAGGAATAGCAGAGGACGCAGGGCAGGAATAGCAGAGGACGCAGGGCAGGAATAGCAGAGGGACGCAGTGCAGGAATAGCAGAGGGACGCAGGGCAGGAATAGCAGAGGGACGCAGCGCAGGAATAGCAGAGGACGCAGGGCAGGAATAGCAGAGAGACGCAGGGCAGGAATAGCAGAGAGACGCAGGGCAGGAATAGCAGAGAGACGCAGGGCAGGAATAGCAGAGTGACGCAGGGCAGGAATAGCAGAGAGACGCAGGGCAGGAATAGCAGAGGGACGCAGGGCAGGAATAGCAGAGGGACGCAGGGCAGGAATAGCAGAGAGACGCAGCGCAGGAATAGCAGAGGAACGCGGCGCAGGAATAGCAGAGGGACGCAGTGCAGGAATAGCAGAGGAGCGCAGGGCAGGAATAGCAGAGGGACGCAGTGCAGGAATAGCAGAGGGAAGCAGGGCAGGAATAGCAGAGGGAAGCAGGGCAGGAATAGCAGAGGGACGCAGTGCAGGAATAGTAGAGGACGCAGTGCAGGAATAGCAGAGGGACGCAGCGCAGGAATAGCAGAGGGAAGCAGTGCAGGAATAGCAGAGGGACGCAGTGCAGGAATAGCAGAGGACGCAGTGCAGGAATAGCAGAGGGAAGCAGTGCAGGAATAGCAGAGGGAAGCAGTGCAGGAATAGCAGAGGGACGCAGCGCAGGAATAGCAGAGGGACGCAGCGCAGGAATAGCAGAGGGACGCAGTGCAGGAATAGCAGAGGGACGCAGGGCAGGAATAGCAGAGGGACGCAGGGCTGGAATAGTAGAGAGACGCAGGGCAGGAATAGCAGAGAGACGCAGGGCAGGAATAGCAGAGGGACGCAGTGCAGGAATAGCAGAGGGACGCAGTGCAGGAATAGCAGAGAGACGCAGGGCAGGAATAGCAGAGGGACGCAGTGCAGGAATAGCAGAGGGACGCAGTGCAGGAATAGCAGAGAGACGCAGGGCAGGAATAGCAGAGGACGCAGGGCAGGAATAGCAGAGAGACGCAGGGCAGGAATAGCAGAGGGACGCAGTGCAGGAATAGCAGAGGGACGCAGTGCAGGAATAGCAGAGGGAAGCAGCGCAGGAATAGCAGAGGACGCAGCGCAGGAATAGCAGAGAGACGCAGCGCAGGAATAGCAGAGGGAAGCAGTGCAGGAATAGGAGAGGGACGCAGGGCAGGAATAGCAGAGGGAAGCAGTGCAGGAATAGCAGAGGGAAGCAGGGCAGGAATAGCAGAGGGACGCAGTGCAGGAATAGCAGAGGGACGCAGTGCAGGAATAGCAGAGGGAAGCAGCGCAGGAATAGGAGAGGGACGCAGGGCAGGAATAGCAGAGGGAAGCAGGGCAGGAATAGCAGAGGGACGCAGGGCAGGAATAGCAGAGGGAAGCAGTGCAGGAATAGCAGAGGAAGCAGGGCAGGAATAGCAGAGGGAAGCAGGGCAGGAATAGCAGAGGGACGCAGTGCAGGAATAGCAGAGGGACGCAGTGCAGGAATAGCAGAGGGACGCAGTGCAGGAATAGCAGAGGGAAGCAGCGCAGGAATAGCAGAGAGACGCAGCACAGGAATAGCAGTGGACGCGGCGCAGGAATAGCAGAGTGACGCAGCGCAGGAATACAGCGCAGGAATAGGAGAGGACGCAGCGCAGGAATAGCAGAGGACGCAGTGCAGGAATAGCAGAGGAAGCAGCGCAGGAATAGCAGAGGGAAGCAGTGCAGGAATAGCAGAGGACGCAGTGCAGGAATAGCAGAGGGAAGTAATGCCGGCTCACGCGTGGGTTCCTCTGGTTTTGCCGCAGGTGCTGGTTCGGGAAGAAGGCCGGAGTGTACACGGACTTCATCTACCAGGGCCCGGTAATCCTGGTGCTGCTGGTGAGAACGTGCACAGCTATCTGTCACTGTGCTCCTCTGACACACACACACTCACGGCTATCTCTCACACACACACACGGCTAACTCTCACATGTCCTGTGTCACACACACATGGCTATCTCTCACACGTCCTGTGTCACACACACACACGGCTATCTCTCACAAGTCCTGTGTCACACACACACACACGGCTATCTCTCACACGTCCTGTGTCACACACACACACACGGCTATCTCTCACATGTCCTGTGTCACACACACGGCTATCTCTCACACGTCCTGTGTCACACATACACACACGGCTATCTCTCACACGTCCTGTGTCACACACACACACACGGCTATCTCTCACAAGTCCTGTGTCACACATACACACACGGCTATCTCTCACACGTCCTGTGTCACACATACACACACGGCTATCTCTCACAAGTCCTGTGTCACACATACACACACGGCTATCTCTCACACGTCCTGTGTCACACACACACACACGGCTATCTCTCACATGTCCTGTGTCACACACACGGCTATCTCTCACACGTCATGTGTCTCACACACACGGCTATCTCACACACGTCCTGTGTGTCACACACACATGGCTATCTCACACACACACACACGGCTATCTCTCACACATCCTGTGTCACACACACACACACACGGCTATCTCTCACACATCCTGTGTCTCACACACACACGGCTATCTCTCACACACACACACGGCTATCTCTCACACATCCTGTGTCACACACACACACACGGCTATCTCTCACATGTCCTTTGTCTCACACACACACACACGGCTATCTCTCTCACACACACACACGGCTATCTCTCACATGTCCTGTGTCTCACACACACACACGGCTATCTCTCTCACACACACACACGGCTATCTCTCACACATCCTGTGTCTCACACACACACGGCTATCTCTCATGTCCTGTGTCTCACACATACACACACGGCTATCTCTCACACGTCCTGGGTCTCACACACACACACACGGCTATCTCTCATGTCCTGTGTCTCACACACACACACACACGGCTATCTCTCACACACAGACACACGGCTATCTCTCACACATCCTGTGTCTCACACACACGGCTATCTCTCACACGTCCTGGGTCTCACACACACACACACGGCTATCTCTCATGTCCTGTGTCTCACACATACACACACGGCTATCTCTCATGTCCTGTGTCTCACACATACACACACACGGCTATCTCTCATGTCCTGTGTCTCACACATACACACACACGGCTATCTCTCACACACAGACACACAGCTATCTCTCACACATCCTGTGTCTCACACACACGGCTATCTCTCACATGTCCTGTGTCTCACACATACACACACGGCTATCTCTCACACGTCATGTGTCTCACACACACACACGGCTATCTCACATGTCCTGTGTCACACACACACACAGCTATCTCTCACATGTCCTGTGTCATACACACACACACACACACACGGCTATCTCACATGTCCTGTGTCACACACAGCTATCTCTCACACACACGGCTATCTCACATGTCCTGTGTCACACACAGCTATCTCTCACACACACGGCTATCTCACATGTCCTGTGTCACACACAGCTATCTCTCACACACACGGCTATCTCACATGTCCTGTGTTACACACAGCTATCTCTCACACACACGGCTATCTCTCTTTTTGTGATTTCAGATAAACTTTATATTTTTATTTAACATTGTGCGGATTCTGATGACGAAGCTGCGCGCCTCCACCACTTCAGAGACCATCCAGTACAGGTGAGTGAGGCATGCTGGGATACTACGCTGCTCCCACTCTCTCCCTTCTCTCACTCACTCCCACTCCATCTTACTCACTTCTATGTACTCCCACTCCCCCACACTCTTACTCACTCATACCCACTCCATCGTACTCACTTCTATGTACTCCCACTCCCCCCACTCACTCTTACTCACTCATACCCACTCCCTCCCACTCATCTTACTCACTTCTATGTACTCCCACTCCCCCCACTCACTCATACCCACTCCCTCCCACTCATCTTACTCACTTCTATGTACTCCCACTCCCCCCACTCACTCTTACTCACTCATACCCACTCCCTCCTACTCATCTTACTCACTTCTATGTACTCCCACTCCCCCCACTCACTCTTACTCACTCATACCCACTCCCTCCCACTCATCTTACTCACTTCTATGTACTCCCACTCCCCCCACTCACTCTTACTCACTCATACCCACTCCCTCCCACTCATCTTACTCACTTCTATGTACTCCCACTCCCCCCACTCACTCTTACTCACTCATACCCACTCCCTCCCACTCCATCGTACTCACTTCTATGTACTCCCACTCCCCCACACTCACTCTTACTCACTCATACCCACTCCCTCCCACTCCATCGTACTCACTTCTATGTACTCCCACTCCCCCACACTCTTACTCACTCATACCCACTCCCTCCCATTCCATCTTACTCACTTCTATGTACTCCCACTCCCCCCACACTCTTACTCACTCATACCCACTCACTCCCACTCAATCTTACTCACTTCTATGTACTCCCACTCCCCCACACTCACTCTTACTCACTCATACCCACTCCATCTTACGCACTTCTATGTACTCCCACTCCCCCCACTCACTCTTACTCTCTCATACCCACTCACTCCCACTCCATCTTACTCACTTCTATGTACTCCCACTCCCCCCACACTCTTACTCACTCATACCCACTCCATCTTACTCACTTCTATGTACTCCCACTCCCCCCACTCACTCTTACTCATACCCACTCCCTCCCACTCCATCTTACTCACTTCTATGTACTCCCACTCCCCCCACTCACTCTTACTCACTCATACCCACTCACTCCCACTCCATCTTACTCACTTCTATGTATTCCCACTCCCCCACACTCACTCTTACTCACTCATACCCACTCACTCCCACTCACTCCCACTCCCACTCCCACCACTCACTCCCACTCACACCCATTCCATCTTACTCCCACCACTCACTCCCACTCACTCTTACTCATACCCACTCACTTCCACTCCATCTTACTCACTCCCACTCACTCGTATTCATTTCCATGCCCACCCACTTACCCTCACTCACTTATTAATACCCACTCACTCCTACTCCCCCCACTCACCCTTTTTTACTCATACTCACTCCCACTCCATCTAATTGAAGTCCATGCACTCAAACTCCGCCACTAACTCCCACTCACTCTTACTTACTCCCCCCACTCCCTCACCCCCACTCACTCCCACACCCTCCCATGCACTCCCACCTCCCTCCCACACACACCCACTCACTGTCACTCCATCTTACTTACTCCCCCACCACTTACTCCGTCCCACTACCTCCCACTCACACTTACTCCCACTCCCTCCCATGCACTCCCACTTCCCCATACACTCACACTCCCTCTTACACCCACTCACTCCCACTCCCCCCCCCCACTCCATCATACTCACTCCCACTCCCCACCAGACACTCCCACTCCTTACACACCCACTCCCCCCACGTATTGTACTTTCCTTATTTCCTTGTCCATCCCCACTCTCTTCACCCTACCTTCTCTCTCTCTCTCTGTTCTCCCCTCCCTCCCCCTCAATCTCTCCTTCTCTTTCTTCTACTCTCCCTCTCTCCTTCTCCCCTCTCTCTCTCCCCTCCTCAATCTCTCCTTCTCTTTCTTCTCCCCTCTCCCCCCCTCAATCTCTTTCTATTTCTATTCCCCTCTCCCCCTCCTAAACCTCCCCTTCTCTTCCTTCTCTCCCTCCTCAATTTCTCCTTCTTTATTCTCCCATCTCTCCCCCTCCTCAATCTCTACTCTCTCTTCCCCCCTCCTCAATCTCTACTCTCTCTCTCCTCTCCTCCTCAATCTCTCCCTCTCTCTCTTCTCCCCTATCTCTCTCCCCACCCTCCTCAATCTATCCTCTATCCCCCCTCCTCAATCTATCCTCTCTCTCCCCCCTCCTCAATCTCTCCTTCTCTTTCTTCTCCCCTCCCCCACTTTCCTTCTCTTTCTTCTCCCCTTTTCTCCTTTGTCCCTCTCATTTCCCCCTCTCCATCTCCCCGTGATGGGGCGGCCTTGTAGAGAGGTTCAGTAAGGATTCCACAGACAGTAGTTTCCTGCCAAGATAAAGGATTTTATTTCCAGGACTGGGGAAAAGAATGTATTAGGGCACGTAGATACCTAGTGCAGAACTGCCTCAACAGTCTTTAACAGAGCAAGGGTAGCCAACTTCTGTCCTCAATGGCTACCAATAGGTCCGGTATTAGTCATGTCCTTGCTTCAGAAGGGTCTGAAGACTTTGATGCTTGCTGTGAGTCCCAGCTGTTCCCTGGTTACCTTCAGGCTTGGAGCTTTGTGTTGGTGCTGGGTGTGAGTCCCATGTGTTCCCCAGGCAGATCTACTGAGAACATGAAGCCTGAGTCCCTGCAGGCTTGGAGCTTTGTGTTGGTGCTGGGTGTGAGTCCCAGCTGTTCCCCAGGCAGATCTACTGAGAACATGAAGCCTGAGTCCCTGCAGGCTTGGAGCTTTGTGTTGGTGCTGGGTGTGAGTCCCAGCTGTTCCCCAGGCAGATCTACTGAGAACATGAAGCCTGAGTCCCTGCAGGCTTGGAGCTTTGTGTTGGTGCTGGGTGTGAGTCCCAGCTGTTCCCCAGGCAGATCTACTGAGAACATGAAGCCTGAGTCCCTGCAGGCTTGGAGCTTTGTGTTGGTGCTGGGTGTGAGTCCCAGCTGTTCCCCAGGCAGATCTACTGAGAACATGAAGCCTGAGTCCCTGCAGGCTTGGAGCTTTGTGTTGGTGCTGGGTGTGAGTCCCAGCTGTTCCCCAGGCAGATCTACTGAGAACATGAAGCCTGAGTCCCTGCAGGCTTGGAGCTTTGTGTTGGTGCTGGGTGTGAGTCCCAGCTGTTCCCCAGGCAGATCTACTGAGAACATGAAGCCTGAGTCCCTGCAGGCTTGGAGCTTTGTGTTGGGGCTGGGTGTGAGTCCCAGCTGTTCCCCAGGCAGATCTACTGAGAACATGAAGCCCGAGTCCCTGCAGGCTTGGAGCTTTGTGTTGGTGCTGGGTGTGAGTCCCAGCTGTTCCCCAGGCAGATCTACTGAGAACATGAAGCATGAGTCCCTGCAGGCTTGGAGCTTTGTGTTGGTGCTGGGTGTGAGTCCCAGCTGTTCCCCAGGCAGATCTACTGAGAACATGAAGCCCGAGTCCCTGCAGGCTTGGAGCTTTGTGTTGGTGCTGGGTGTGAGTCCAAGCTGTTCCCCAGGCAGATCTACTGAGAACATGAAGCCTGAGTCCCTGCAGGCTTGGAGCTTTGTGTTGGTGCTGGGTGTGAGTCCCAGCTGTTCCCCAGGCAGATCTACTGAGAACATGAAGCCCGAGTCCCTGCAGGCTTGGAGCTTTGTGTTGGTGCTGGGTGTGAGTCCCAGCTGTTCCCCAGGCAGATCTACTGAGAACATGAAGCCTGAGTCCCTGCAGGCTTGGAGCTTTGTGTTGGTGCTGGGTGTGAGTCCCAGCTGTTCCCCAGGCAGATCTACTGAGAACATGAAGCCTGAGTCCCTGCAGGCTTGGAGCTTTGTGTTGGTGCTGGGTGTGAGTCCCAGCTGTTCCCCAGGCAGATCTACTGAGAACATGAAGCCTGAGTCCCTGCAGGCTTGGAGCTTTGTGTTGGGGCTGGGTGTGAGTCCCAGCTGTTCCCCAGGCAGATCTACTGAGAACATGAAGCCCGAGTCCCTGCAGGCTTGGAGCTTTGTGTTGGTGCTGGGTGTGAGTCCCAGCTGTTCCCCAGGCAGATCTACTGAGAACATGAAGCATGAGTCCCTGCAGGCTTGGAGCTTTGTGTTGGTGCTGGGTGTGAGTCCCAGCTGTTCCCCAGGCAGATCTACTGAGAACATGAAGCCCGAGTCCCTGCAGGCTTGGAGCTTTGTGTTGGTGCTGGGTGTGAGTCCCAGCTGTTCCCCAGGCAGATCTACTGAGAACATGAAGCCTGAGTCCCTGCAGGCTTGGAGCTTTGTGTTGGTGCTGGGTGTGAGTCCCAGCTGTTCCCCAGGCAGATCTACTGAGAACATGAAGCCTGAGTCCCTGCAGGCTTGGAGCTTTGTGTTGGTGCTGGGTGTGAGTCCCAGCTGTTCCCCAGGCAGATCTACTGAGAACATGAAGCCTGAGTCCCTGCAGGCTTGGAGCTTTGTGTTGGTGCTGGGTGTGAGTCCCAGCTGTTCCCCAGGCAGATCTACTGAGAACATGAAGCCTGAGTCCCTGCAGGCTTGGAGCTTTGTGTTGGTGCTGGGTGTGAGTCCCAGCTGTTCCCCAGGCAGATCTACTGAGAACATGAAGCCCGAGTCCCTGCAGGCTTGGAGCTTTGAGTTGGTGCTGGGTGTGAGTCCCAGCTGTTCCCCAGGCAGATCTACTGAGAACATGAAGCCTGAGTCCCTGCAGGCTTGGAGCTTTGTGTTGGTGCTGGGTGTGAGTCATAGCTGTTCCCCAGGCAGATCTACTGAGAACATGAAGCCTGAGTCCCTGCAGGCTTGGAGCTTTGTGTTGGTGCTGGGTGTGAGTCCCAGCTGTTCCCCAGGCAGATCTACTGAGAACATGAAGCCGGAGTCCCTGCAGGCTTGGAGCTTTGTGTTGGTGCTGGGTGTGAGTCCCAGCTGTTCCCCAGGCAGATCTACTGAGAACATGAAGCCTGAGTCCCTGCAGGCTTGGAGCTTTGTGTTGGTGCTGGGTGTGAGTCCCAGCTGTTCCCCAGGCAGATCTACTGAGAACATGAAGCCCGAGTCCCTGCAGGCTTGGAGCTTTGTGTTGGTGCTGGGTGTGAGTCCCAGCTGTTCCCCAGGCAGATCTACTGAGAACATGAAGCCTGAGTCCCTGCAGGCTTGGAGCTTTGTGTTGGTGCTGGGTGTGAGTCCCAGCTGTTCCCCAGGCAGATCTACTGAGAACATGAAGCCTGAGTCCCTGCAGGCTTGGAGCTTTGTGTTGGTGCTGGGTGTGAGTCCCAGCTGTTCCCCAGGCAGATCTACTGAGAACATGAAGCCTGAGTCCCTGCAGGCTTGGAGCTTTGTGTTGGTGCTGGGTGGGAGTCCCAGCTGTTCCCCAGGCAGATCTACTGAGAACATGAAGCCTGAGTCCCTGCAGGCTTGGAGCTTTGTGTTGGTGCTGGGTGTGAGTCCCAGCTGTTCCCCAGGCAGATCTACTGAGAACATGAAGCCCGAGTCCCTGCAGGCTTGGAGCTTTGTGTTGGTGCTGGGTGTGAGTCCCAGCTGTTCCCCAGGCAGATCTACTGAGAACATGAAGCCCGAGTCCCTGCAGGCTTGGAGCTTTGTGTTGGTGCTGGGTGTGAGTCCCAGCTGTTCCCCAGGCAGATCTACTGAGAACATGAAGCCTGAGTCCCTGCAGGCTTGGAGCTTTGTGTTGGTGCTGGGTGTGAGTCCCAGCTGTTCCCCAGGCAGATCTACTGAGAACATGAAGCCTGAGTCCCTGCAGGCTTGGAGCTTTGTGTTGGGGCTGGGTGTGAGTCCCAGCTGTTCCCCAGGCAGATCTACTGAGAACATGAAGCCCGAGTCCCTGCAGGCTTGGAGCTTTGTGTTGGTGCTGGGTGTGAGTCCCAGCTGTTCCCCAGGCAGATCTACTGAGAACATGAAGCATGAGTCCCTGCAGGCTTGGAGCTTTGTGTTGGTGCTGGGTGTGAGTCCCAGCTGTTCCCCAGGCAGATCTACTGAGAACATGAAGCCCGAGTCCCTGCAGGCTTGGAGCTTTGTGTTGGTGCTGGGTGTGAGTCCCAGCTGTTCCCCAGGCAGATCTACTGAGAACATGAAGCCTGAGTCCCTGCAGGCTTGGAGCTTTGTGTTGGTGCTGGGTGTGAGTCCCAGCTGTTCCCCAGGCAGATCTACTGAGAACATGAAGCCTGAGTCCCTGCAGGCTTGGAGCTTTGTGTTGGTGCTGGGTGTGAGTCCCAGCTGTTCCCCAGGCAGATCTACTGAGAACATGAAGCCTGAGTCCCTGCAGGCTTGGAGCTTTGTGTTGGTGCTGGGTGTGAGTCCCAGCTGTTCCCCAGGCAGATCTACTGAGAACATGAAGCCTGAGTCCCTGCAGGCTTGGAGCTTTGTGTTGGTGCTGGGTGTGAGTCCCAGCTGTTCCCCAGGCAGATCTACTGAGAACATGAAGCCTGAGTCCCTGCAGGCTTGGAGCTTTGTGTTGGTGCTGGGTGTGAGTCCCAGCTGTTCCCCAGGCAGATCTACTGAGAACATGAAGCCCGAGTCCCTGCAGGCTTGGAGCTTTGAGTTGGTGCTGGGTGTGAGTCCCAGCTGTTCCCCAGGCAGATCTACTGAGAACATGAAGCCTGAGTCCCTGCAGGCTTGGAGCTTTGTGTTGGTGCTGGGTGTGAGTCATAGCTGTTCCCCAGGCAGATCTACTGAGAACATGAAGCCTGAGTCCCTGCAGGCTTGGAGCTTTGTGTTGGTGCTGGGTGTGAGTCCCAGCTGTTCCCCAGGCAGATCTACTGAGAACATGAAGCCGGAGTCCCTGCAGGCTTGGAGCTTTGTGTTGGTGCTGGGTGTGAGTCCCAGCTGTTCCCCAGGCAGATCTACTGAGAACATGAAGCCTGAGTCCCTGCAGGCTTGGAGCTTTGTGTTGGTGCTGGGTGTGAGTCCCAGCTGTTCCCCAGGCAGATCTACTGAGAACATGAAGCCCGAGTCCCTGCAGGCTTGGAGCTTTGTGTTGGTGCTGGGTGTGAGTCCCAGCTGTTCCCCAGGCAGATCTACTGAGAACATGAAGCCTGAGTCCCTGCAGGCTTGGAGCTTTGTGTTGGTGCTGGGTGTGAGTCCCAGCTGTTCCCCAGGCAGATCTACTGAGAACATGAAGCCTGAGTCCCTGCAGGCTTGGAGCTTTGTGTTGGTGCTGGGTGTGAGTCCCAGCTGTTCCCCAGGCAGATCTACTGAGAACATGAAGCCTGAGTCCCTGCAGGCTTGGAGCTTTGTGTTGGTGCTGGGTGGGAGTCCCAGCTGTTCCCCAGGCAGATCTACTGAGAACATGAAGCCTGAGTCCCTGCAGGCTTGGAGCTTTGTGTTGGTGCTGGGTGTGAGTCCCAGCTGTTCCCCAGGCAGATCTACTGAGAACATGAAGCCCGAGTCCCTGCAGGCTTGGAGCTTTGTGTTGGTGCTGGGTGTGAGTCCCAGCTGTTCCCCAGGCAGATCTACTGAGAACATGAAGCCCGAGTCCCTGCAGGCTTGGAGCTTTGTGTTGGTGCTGGGTGTGAGTCCCAGCTGTTCCCCAGGCAGATCTACTGAGAACATGAAGCCTGAGTCCCTGCAGGCTTGGAGCTTTGTGTTGGTGCTGGGTGTGAGTCCCAGCTGTTCCCCAGGCAGATCTACTGAGAACATGAAGCCTGAGTCCCTGCAGGCTTGGAGCTTTGTGTTGGGGCTGGGTGTGAGTCCCAGCTGTTCCCCAGGCAGATCTACTGAGAACATGAAGCCCGAGTCCCTGCAGGCTTGGAGCTTTGTGTTGGTGCTGGGTGTGAGTCCCAGCTGTTCCCCAGGCAGATCTACTGAGAACATGAAGCATGAGTCCCTGCAGGCTTGGAGCTTTGTGTTGGTGCTGGGTGTGAGTCCCAGCTGTTCCCCAGGCAGATCTACTGAGAACATGAAGCCCGAGTCCCTGCAGGCTTGGAGCTTTGTGTTGGTGCTGGGTGTGAGTCCCAGCTGTTCCCCAGGCAGATCTACTGAGAACATGAAGCCTGAGTCCCTGCAGGCTTGGAGCTTTGTGTTGGTGCTGGGTGTGAGTCCCAGCTGTTCCCCAGGCAGATCTACTGAGAACATGAAGCCTGAGTCCCTGCAGGCTTGGAGCTTTGTGTTGGTGCTGGGTGTGAGTCCCAGCTGTTCCCCAGGCAGATCTACTGAGAACATGAAGCCTGAGTCCCTGCAGGCTTGGAGCTTTGTGTTGGTGCTGGGTGTGAGTCCCAGCTGTTCCCCAGGCAGATCTACTGAGAACATGAAGCCTGAGTCCCTGCAGGCTTGGAGCTTTGTGTTGGTGCTGGGTGTGAGTCCCAGCTGTTCCCCAGGCAGATCTACTGAGAACATGAAGCCTGAGTCCCTGCAGGCTTGGAGCTTTGTGTTGGTGCTGGGTGTGAGTCATAGCTGTTCCCCAGGCAGATCTACTGAGAACATGAAGCCTGAGTCCCTGCAGGCTTGGAGCTTTGTGTTGGTGCTGGGTGTGAGTCCCAGCTGTTCCCCAGGCAGATCTACTGAGAACATGAAGCCGGAGTCCCTGCAGGCTTGGAGCTTTGTGTTGGTGCTGGGTGTGAGTCCCAGCTGTTCCCCAGGCAGATCTACTGAGAACATGAAGCCTGAGTCCCTGCAGGCTTGGAGCTTTGTGTTGGTGCTGGGTGTGAGTCCCAGCTGTTCCCCAGGCAGATCTACTGAGAACATGAAGCCTGAGTCCCTGCAGGCTTGGAGCTTTGTGTTGGTGCTGGGTGTGAGTCCCAGCTGTTCCCCAGGCAGATCTACTGAGAACATGAAGCCCGAGTCCCTGCAGGCTTGGAGCTTTGTGTTGGTGCTGGGTGTGAGTCCCAGCTGTTCCCCAGGCAGATCTACTGAGAACATGAAGCCTGAGTCCCTGCAGGCTTGGAGCTTTGTGTTGGTGCTGGGTGTGAGTCCCAGCTGTTCCCCAGGCAGATCTACTGAGAACATGATGCCTGAGTCCCTGCAGGCTTGGAGCTTTGTGTTGGTGCTGGGTGTGAGTCCCAGCTGTTCCCCAGGCAGATCTACTGAGAACATGAAGCCTGAGTCCCTGCAGGCTTGGAGCTTTGTGTTGGGGCTGGGTGTGAGTCCCAGCTGTTCCCCAGGCAGATCTACTGAGAACATGAAGCCCGAGTCCCTGCAGGCTTGGAGCTTTGTGTTGGTGCTGGGTGTGAGTCCCAGCTGTTCCCCAGGCAGATCTACTGAGAACATGAAGCATGAGTCCCTGCAGGCTTGGAGCTTTGTGTTGGTGCTGGGTGTGAGTCCCAGCTGTTCCCCAGGCAGATCTACTGAGAACATGAAGCCCGAGTCCCTGCAGGCTTGGAGCTTTGTGTTGGTGCTGGGTGTGAGTCCCAGCTGTTCCCCAGGCAGATCTACTGAGAACATGAAGCCTGAGTCCCTGCAGGCTTGGAGCTTTGTGTTGGTGCTGGGTGTGAGTCCCAGCTGTTCCCCAGGCAGATCTACTGAGAACATGAAGCCTGAGTCCCTGCAGGCTTGGAGCTTTGTGTTGGTGCTGGGTGTGAGTCCCAGCTGTTCCCCAGGCAGATCTACTGAGAACATGAAGCCTGAGTCCCTGCAGGCTTGGAGCTTTGTGTTGGTGCTGGGTGTGAGTCCCAGCTGTTCCCCAGGAAGATCTACTGAGAACATGAAGCCTGAGTCCCTGCAGGCTTAGAGCTTTGTGTTGGTGCTGGGTGTGAGTCCCAGCTGTTCCCCAGGCAGATCTACTGAGAACATGAAGCCCGAGTCCCTGCAGGCTTGGAGCTTTGAGTTGGTGCTGGGTGTGAGTCCCAGCTGTTCCCCAGGCAGATCTACTGAGAACATGAAGCCTGAGTCCCTGCAGGCTTGGAGCTTTGTGTTGGTGCTGGGTGTGAGTCATAGCTGTTCCCCAGGCAGATCTACTGAGAACATGAAGCCTGAGTCCCTGCAGGCTTGGAGCTTTGTGTTGGTGCTGGGTGTGAGTCCCAGCTGTTCCCCAGGCAGATCTACTGAGAACATGAAGCCGGAGTCCCTGCAGGCTTGGAGCTTTGTGTTGGTGCTGGGTGTGAGTCCCAGCTGTTCCCCAGGCAGATCTACTGAGAACATGAAGCCTGAGTCCCTGCAGGCTTGTAGCTTTGTGTTGGTGCTGGGTGTGAGTCCCAGCTGTTCCCTAGGCAGATCTACTGAGAACATGAAGCCTGAGTCCCTGCAGGCTTGGAGCTTTGTGTTGGTGCTGGGTGTGAGTCCCAGCTGTTCCCCAGGCAATTCTACTGAGAACATGAAGCCGGAGTCCCTGCAAGCTTGGAGCTTTGTGTTGGTGCTGGGTGTGAGTCCCAGCTGTTCCCCAGGCAGATCTACTGAGAACATGAAGCCTGAGTCCCTGCAGGCTTGGAGCTTTGTGTTGGTGCTGTGTTGTAGGGAAATACGCTGTGACCCTGCTCTGCTGCTGCTTCAGGAATAACTGATCTCTTCTCCTTTTTCACTCTTCTCTCTTCTACAGTACTTTCTCTCTTTTCTCCTCTCATTCCTCTCTCTCACTTCTCTCTTCTCCTTTCTCCGCCCCCTCCCACTCTCCTCTATACTCCTTTCTCTCTCTCCTCTCTTCCTTTCCCCCTCCCCTCTCTTCTCTCTTTGCCCCCGCACTCTCCTCTATACTCATTCTCTCCTCTCTCCCCTCTCTTTTCTTTTCCCCCTCCCTCTCTTCTCCTTCCCCCTCCTCTACTTCCCCCCTCTCCTCTATACTCATTCGCTCTCCCCTCACTTCTCCTCTCTGCTCATTTTCCCCTCTCTTCTCCTTTCTCCCCTCCCCCCCACCCTCCTCTATACTCATTCTCTCTTCTCTCTCCCCTCTCCTCCCCTTTCTCTCCTCTCTCCTCCCTTCCCCCTTCCCTCTCTTCTCCTTTCTCTCCCCCCACTCTCCTCAATATTCATTCTCTCTCCTCTCTCTTCTCCTTTACCTCCCCTCTCTTCTCCTTTCTCCCACCCCCCACTCTTCTATACTCATTCTCTCTTCTCTCCCCTCTCTCCCCTTTGTCTCGCCCCTCTCCTCTCTCGCGTCCCCTCCCGTGCTCCCCCCCAGGAAAGCTGTGAAGGCCACGCTGGTCCTCCTGCCCCTCCTCGGGATCACGTACATGCTATTCTTTGTGACTCCCGGAGAGGACGAAACCTCCCGCATTGTCTTCATATATTTCAACTCCTTCCTGCAGTCCTTCCAGGTGAGGAGAGGCCACGAGGGGGAGGAGAGGCCACAAGGGGGAGGAGAGGCCACGAGGGGGAGGAGAGGCCACGAGGGGGAGGAGAGGCCACGAGGGGGAGGAGAGGCCACGAGGGGGCACAGGGATAGGAGAGACCATGAGGGGGAAGGTCACAGGGAGAGGAAGGGGGGGGGGGTGGGATCCTGACATTAGTACAGCCGCCTCTGGGGTGGGATCCTGACATTAGTGCAGCCGCCTCTGGGGTGGGAGCCTGACATTAGTGCAGTGTCTCTGGGGTGGGAGCCTTACATTAGTGCAGCCGCCTCTGGGGTGGGATCCTGACATTAGTGCAGCGTCTCTGTGTTGGGAGCCTGACATTAGTGCAGCTGCCTCTGGGGTGGGAGCCTGATATTAGTGCGGCCGCCTCTGGGGTGGGAGCCTGACATTAGTGCGGCCGCCTCTGGGGTGGGAGCCTGACATTAGTGCAGCCGCCTCTGGGGTGGGAGCCTGATATTAGTGCAGCCGCCTCTGGGGTGGGATCCTGACATTAGTGCAGCCGCCTCTGGGGTGGGAGCCTGACATTAGTGCAGCATCTCTGGCGTGGGAGCCTGACATTAGTGCAGCCGCCTCTGGGGTGGGAGCCTGACATTAGTGCAGCCGCCTCTGCGGTGGGATCCTGACATTAGTGCAGCCGCCTCTGGGGTGGGCTCCTGACATTAGTGCAGCCGCCTCTGCGGTGGGATCCTGACATTAGTGCAGCGTCTCTGGGGTGGGAGCCTGACATTAGTGCGGCCGCCTCTGGGGTGGGATCCTGACATTAGTGCAGCGTCTCTGGGGTGGGATCCTGACATTAGTGCAGCTGCCTCTGGGGTGGGATCCTGACATTAGTGCAGCCGCCTCTGGGGTGGGATCCTGACATTAGTGCAGCGTCACTGTGGTGGGATCCTGACATTAGTGCAGCCGCCTCTGGGGTGGGATCCTGACATTAGTGCAGCCGTCTCTGGGGTGGGATCCTGACATTAGTGCAGCCGCCTCTGGGGTGGGAGCCTGACATTAGTGCAGCCGCCTCTGGGGTGGGAGCCTGACATTAGTGCGGCGTCTCTGTGGTGGGAGCCTGACATTAGTGCAGCCGCATCTGGGGTGGGATCCTGACATTAGTGCAGCGTCTCTGGGGTGGGATCCTGACATTAGTGCGGCGTCTCTGGGGTGGGAGCCTGACATTAGTGCAGCCGCCTCTGGGGACGGATCCTGACATTAGTGCAGCCGTCTCTGGGGTGGGATCCTGACATTAGTGCAGCCGCCTCTGGGGTGGGAGCCTGACATTAGTGCAGCCGCCTCTGGGGTGGGAGCCTGACATTAGTGCAGCGTCTCTGGGGTGGGAGCCTGACATTAGTGCAGCCGCCTCTGGGGTGGGAGCCTGACATTAGTGCAGCTGCCTCTGGGGTGGGAGCCTGATATTAGTGCAGCCGCCTCTGGGGTGGGATCCTGACATTAGTGCAGCCGCCTCTGGGGTGGGAGCCTGACATTAGTGCAGCCGCCTCTGGGGTGGGATCCTGACATTAGTGCAGCCGCCTCTGCGGTGGGATCCTGACATTAGTGTAGCGTCTCTGGGGTGGGAGCCTGACATTAGTGCACCCGTCTCTGGGGTAGGATCCTGACATTAGTGTAGCCGCCTCTGCGGTGGGATCCTGACATTAGTGCAGCGTCTCTGGGGTGGGAGCCTGACATTAGTGCAGCGTCTCTGGGGTAGGATCCTGACATTAGTGCAGCGTCTCTGGGGTGGGAGCCTGACATTAGTGCAGCGTCTCTCGGGTGGGAGCCTGACATTAGTGCAGCCGCCCCTGGGGTGGGATCCTGACATTAGTGCAGCGTCTCTGGGGTGGGAGCCTGACATTAGTGCAGCGTCTCTGGGGTGGGAGCCTGACATTAGTGCAGCGTCTCTGGGGTGGGATCCTGACATTAGTGCAGCCGCCTCTGGGGTGGGATCCTGACATTAGTGCAGCGTCTCTGGGGTGGGATCCTGACATTAGTGCAGCCGTCTCTGGGGTGGGATCCTGACATTAGTGCAGCGTCTCTGGGGTGGGATCCTGACATTAGTGCAGCCGTCTCTGGGGTGGGAGCCTGACATTAGTGCAGCTTCTCTGGGGTGGGAGCCGGACATTAGTGCAGCCGTCCCTGGGGTGGGATCCTGACATTAGTGCAGCCATCTCTGGGGTGGGAGCCTGACATTAGTGCAGCCGCCTCTGGGGTGGGAGCCTGACATTAGTGCAGCCGCCTCTGGGGTGGGAGCCTGACATTAGTGCAGCCATCTCTGGGGTGGGAGCCTGACATTAGTGCAGCCGCCTCTGGGGTGGGAGCCTGATATTAGTGCAGCCGCCTCTGGGGTGGGATCCTGACATTAGTGCAGCCGCCTCTGGGGTGGGAGCCTGACATTAGTGCAGCCGCCTCTGGGGTGGGAGCCTGACATTAGTGCAGCGTCTCTGGGGTGGGAGCCTGACATTAGTGCAGCGTCTCTGGGGTGGGAGCCTGACATTAGTGCGGCCGCCTCTGGGGTGGGAGCCTGACATTAGTGCAGCGTCTCTGGGGTGGGATCCTGACATTAGTGCAGCCGCCTCTGGGGTGGGATCCTGACATTATTGCAGCGTCTCTGGGGTGGGATCCTGACATTATTGCAGCGTCTCTGGGGTGGGATCCTGACATTAGTGCAGCGTCTCTGGGGTGGGAGCCTGACATTAGTGCAGCCGTCTCTGGGGTGGGAGCCTGACATTAGTGCAGCGTCTCTGGGGTGGGAGCCTGACATTAGTGCAGCCGCCTCTGGGGTGGGAGCCTGACATTAGTGCAGCCGCCTCTGGGGTGGGAGCCTGACATTAGTGCAGCCGCCTCTGGGGTGGGAGCCTGACATTAGTGCAGCGTCTCTGGGGTGGGAGCCTCACATTAGTGCAGCGTCTCTGGGGTGGGAGCCTGACATTAGTGCAGCCGCCTCTGGGGTGGAATCCTGACATTTGTGCAGCGTCTCTGGGGTGGGAGCCTGACATTAGTGCAGCCGCCTCTGGGGTGGGATCCTGACATTAGTGCAGCCGTCTCTGGGGTGGGATCCTGACATTAGTGCAGCGTCTCTGGGGTGGGAGCCTGACATTAGTGCACCCGTCTCTGGGGTAGGATCCTGACATTAGTGCGGCCGCCTCTGGGGTGGGAGCCTGACATTAGTGCGGCCGCCTCTGGGGTGGGATCCTGACATTAGTGCAGCATCTCTGGGGTGGGTGCCTGACATTAGTGCAGCCGTCTCTGGGGTGGGAGCCTGACATTAGTGCAGCCGTCTCTGGGGTGGGAGCCTGACATTAGTGCAGCCGTCTCTGGGGTGGGAGCCTGACATTAGTGCAGCCGCCTCTGGGGTGGGATCCTGACATTAGTGCAGCCGTCTCTGGGGTGGGATCCTGACATTAGTGCAGCCGTCTCTGGGGTGGGAGCCTGACATTAGTGCAGCCGTCTCTGGGGTGGGAGCCTGACATTAGTGCTGCGTCTCTGGGGTGGGAGCCTGACATTAGTGCAGCGTCTCTGGGGTGGGAGCCTGACATTAGTGCGGCCGCCTCTGGGGTGGGATCCTGACATTAGTGCAGCGTCTCTGGGGTGGGAGCCTGACATTAGTGCAGCCGTCTCTGGGTTGGGATCCTGACATTAGTGCAGCCGTCTCTGGGGTGGGATCCTGACATTAGTGCAGCGTCTCTGGGGTGGGAGCCTGACATTAGTGCAGCCGTCTCTGGGGTGGGATCCTGACATTAGTGCAGCCGTCTCTGGGGTGGGATCCTGACATTAGTGCAGCGTCTCTGGGGTGGGATCCTGACATTAGTGCAGCCGTCTCTGGGGTGGGAGCCTGACATTAGTGCAGCCGTCTCTGGGGTGGGAGCCTGACATTAGTGCTGCGTCTCTGGGGTGGGATCCTGACATTAGTGCAGCGTCTCTGGGGTGGGAGCCTGACATTAGTGCAGCCGCATCTGGGGTGGGATCCTGACATTAGTGCAGCGCCTCTGGGGTGGGATCCTGACATTAGTGCAGCTGCCTCTGGGGTGGGAGCCTGACATTAGTGCAGCCGCATCTGGGGTGGGATCCTGACATTAGTGCAGCGCCTCTGGGGTGGGATCCTGACATTAGTGCAGCTGCCTCTGGGGTGGGAGCCTGACATTAGTGCAGCCGCCTCTGGGGACGGATCCTGACATTAGTGCAGCCGTCTCTGGGGTGGGATCCTGACATTAGTGCACCCGTCTCTGGGGTAGGATCCTGACATTAGTGCGGCCGCCTCTGGGGTGGGAGCCTGACATTAGTGCAGCGCCTCTGGGGTGGGATCCTGACATTAGTGCAGCGTCTCTGGGGTGGGAGCCTGACATTAGTGCAGCCGCCTCTGGGGTGGTAGCCTGACATTAGTGCAGCCGCCTCTGGGGTGGGATCCTGACATTAGTGCAGCGCCTCTGGGGTGGGATCCTGACATTAGTGCAGCATCTCTGGGGTGGGTGCCTGACATTAGTGCAGCCGTCTCTGGGGTGGGAGCCTGACATTAGTGCAGCCGTCTCTGGGGTGGGAGCCTGACATTAGTGCAGCCGCCTCTGGGGTGGGATCCTGACATTAGTGCAGCCGTCTCTGGGGTGGGATCCTGACATTAGTGCAGCCGTCTCTGGGGTGGGAGCCTGACATTAGTGCAGCCGTCTCTGGGGTGGGAGCCTGACATTAGTGCTGCGTCTCTGGGGTGGGAGCCTGACATTAGTGCTGCGTCTCTGGGGTGGGAGCCTGACATTAGTGCAGCGTCTCTGGGGTGGGAGCCTGACATTAGTGCGGCCGCCTCTGGGGTGGGATCCTGACATTAGTGCAGCGTCTCTGGGGTGGGAGCCTGACATTAGTGCAGCCGTCTCTGGGTTGGGAGCCTGACATTAGTGCAGCCATCTCTGGGGTGGGAGCCTGACATTAGTGCTGCGTCTCTGGGGTGGGAGCCTGACATTAGTGCGGCCGCCTCTGGGGTGGGAGCCTGACATTAGTGCAGCGTCTCTGGGGTGGGATCCTGACATTAGTGCAGCGTCTCTGGGGTGGGAGCCTGACATTAGTGCGGCCGCCTCTGGGGTGGGAGCCTGACATTAGTGCAGCGTCTCTGGGGTGGGATCCTGACATTAGTGCAGCCGTCTCTGGGGTGGGAGCCTGACATTAGTGCAGCCGTCTCTGGGGTGGGATCCTGACATTAGTGCAGCCATCTCTGGGGTGGGATCCTGACATTAGTGCAGCGTCTCTGGGGTGGGATCCTGACATTAGTGCAGCCGTCTCTGGGTTGGGAGCCTGACATTAGTGCAGCCATCTCTGGGGTGGGATCCTGACATTAGTGCAGCGTCTCTGGGGTGGGATCCTGACATTAGTGCAGCCGTCTCTGGGGTGGGAGCCTGACATTAGTGCAGCCGTCTCTGGGGTGGGAGCCTGACATTAGTGCTGCGTCTCTGGGGTGGGATCCTGACATTAGTGCAGCGTCTCTGGGGTGGGAGCCTGACATTAGTGCAGCCGCATCTGGGGTGGGATCCTGACATTAGTGCAGCGCCTCTGGGGTGGGAGCCTGACATTAGTGCAGCTGCCTCTGGGGTGGGAGCCTGACATTAGTGCAGCCGCCTCTGGGGACGGATCCTGACATTAGTGCAGCCGTCTCTGGGGTGGGATCCTGACATTAGTGCAGCCGCCTCTGGGGTGGGAGCCTGACATTAGTGCAGCCGCCTCTGGGGTGGGAGCCTGACATTAGTGCAGCGTCTCTGGGGTGGGAGCCTGACATTAGTGCAGCCGCCTCTGGGGTGGGAGCCTGACATTAGTGCAGCTGCCTCTGGGGTGGGAGCCTGATATTAGTGCAGCCGCCTCTGGGGTGGGATCCTGACATTAGTGCAGCCGCCTCTGGGGTGGGAGCCTGACATTAGTGCAGCCGCCTCTGGGGTGGGATCCTGACATTAGTGCAGCCGCCTCTGCGGTGGGATCCTGACATTAGTGTAGCGTCTCTGGGGTGGGAGCCTGACATTAGTGCACCCGTCTCTGGGGTAGGATCCTGACATTAGTGTAGCGTCTCTGGGTTGGGAGCCTGACATTAGTGCAGCCGCCTCTGGGGTGGGATCCTGACATTAGTGCACCCGTCTCTGGGGTAGGATCCTGACATTAGTGCAGCGTCTCTGGGGTGGGAGCCTGACATTAGTGCAGCGTCTCTGGGGTGGGAGCCTGACATTAGTGCAGCCGCCTCTGGGGTAGGATCCTGACATTAGTGCAGCCGCCTCTGGGGTGGGAGCCTGACATTAGTGCAGCGTCTCTGGGGTGGGATCCTGACATTAGTGCAGCCGTCTCTGGGGTAGGAGCCTGACATTAGTGCAGCCGTCTCTGGGGTGGGATCCTGACATTAGTGCAGCCGCCTCTGGGGTAGGAGCCTGACATTAGTGCAGCGTCTCTGGGGTGGGAGCCTGATATTAGTGCAGCCGCCTCTGGGTTGGGAGCCTGACATTAGTGCAGCCGTCTCTGGGGTGGGATCCTGACATAAGTGCAGCCACCTCTGGGGTGGGATCCTGACATTAGTGCAGCCGCCTCTGGGGTGGGAGCCTGACATTAGTGCAGCCGCCTCTGGGATGGGAGCCTGACATTAGTGCAGCCGCCTCTGGGGTGGGAGCCTGACATTAGTGCAGCCGTCTCTGGGGTGGGATCCTGACATTAGTGCAGCGTCTCTGGGGTGGGAGCCTGACATTAGTGCAGCCGCCTCTGGGGTGGGATCCTGACATTAGTGCAGCCGCCTCTGGGTTGGGAGCCTGACATTAGTGCAGCGTCTCTGGGGTGGGATCCTGACATTAGTGCAGCCGCCTCTGGGGTGGGAGCCTGACATTAGTGCAGCCGTCTCTGGGGTGGGATCCTGACATTAGTGCAGCCGCCTCTGGGGTGGGAGCCTGACATTAGTGCAGCCGCCTCTGGGGTGGGAGCCTGACATTAGTGCAGCCGTCTCTGGGGTGGGAGCCTGACATTAGTGCAGCCGCCTCTGGGGTGGGAGCCTGACATTAGTGCAGCCGCCTCTGGGGTGGGAGCCTGACATTAGTGCAGCGTCTCTGGGGTGGGATCCTGACATTAGTGCAGCCGCCTCTGGGGTGGGATCCTGACATTAGTGCAGCCGCCTCTGAGGTGGGATCCTGACATTAGTGCAGCCGTATCTGGGGTGGGAGCCTGACATTAGTGCAGCCGCCTCTGGGGTGGGAGCCTGACATTAGTGCAGCCGTCTCTGGGGTGGGAGCCTGACATTAGTGCAGCGTCTCTGGGGTGGGAGCCTGACATTAGTGCAGCCGCCTCTGGGGTGGGAGCCTGACCTTTTTTTCCTTTCTCAGGGTTTCTTTGTGTCCGTGTTTTATTGCTTCCTGAACAGTGAGGTACGTGTCTGTCTGTCCCCGGAGGAGTTGAAGTGTCACCGTGTCACCCTGCAGTGGGATGGACACGTGGCTGAGTTAGCTGTGCATCGTCCCGCGAGTCACAGGATGAGAGATAGCTGTGCCCCCCCCATGCACCCCGCGAGTCACAGGATGAGAGGTAGCTGTGCCCCCCCCATATGCACCCCGCGAGTCACAGGATGAGAGGTAGCTGTGCCCCCCCCTCGCACCCCGCGAGTCACAGAATGAGAGATAGCTGTGCCCCCCCTCGCACCCCGCGAGGCACAGGATGAGAGATAGCTGTGCCCCCCCTCGCACCCCGCGAGTCAGAGGATGAGAGATAACTGTGCCCCCCCCTCGCACCCCACGAGTCACAGAATGAGAGATAGCTGTGCCCCCCCCTCGCACCCCGCGAGTCACAGGATGAGAGATAGCTGTGCCCCCCCCTCGCACCCCGCGAGTCACAGGATGAGAGATAGCTGTGCCCCCCCCCTCGCACCCCGTGAGTCACAGGATGAGAGATAGCTGTGCCCCCCCCTCGCACCCCGCGAGTCACAGGATGAGTGATAGCTGTGCCCCCCCCTCGCACCCCGCGAGTCACAGGATGAGAGATAGCTGTGCCCCCCCCCTCGCACCCCGTGAGTCACAGGATGAGTGATAGCTGTGCCCCCCCCTCGCATCCCGCGAGTCACAGGATGATTGATAGCTGTGCCCCCCCCTCGCACCCCGCGAGTCACAGGATGAGAGATAGCTGTGCCCCCCCCCTCGCACCCCGTGAGTCACAGGATGAGAGATAGCTGTGCCCCCCCCTCGCACCCCGCGAGTCACAGGATGAGTGATAGCTGTGTCCCCCCCTCACACCCCACGAGTCACAGGATGAGAGATAGCTGTGTCCCCCCCTCACACCCCGCGAGTCACAGGATGAGAGATAGCGGTGCCCCCCCCCCCCTCGCACCCCGTGAGTCACAGGATGAGAGATAGCTGAGCCCCCCCTTGCACCCCGAAAGTCACAGGATGAGTGATAGCTGTGCCCCCCCCTCACACCCCGCGAGTCACAGGATGAGAGATAGCTGTGCCCCCCTCACACACCGCGAGTCACAGGATGAGAGATAGCTGTGCCCCCCCCTCACACCCCGTGAATCACAAGATGAGATAGCTGTGCCCCCCTCGCACCCCGCGAGTCACAGGATGAGAGATAGCTGTGCCCCCCCTCGCACCCCGCGAGTCACAGGATGAGAGATAGCTGTGCCCCCCCCTCGCACCCCGCGAGTCACAGGATGAGAGATAGCTGTGCCCCCCCCCCTCGCACCCCGCGAGTCACAGGATGAGAGATAGCTGTGCCCCCCCCCTCGCACCCCGCGAGTCATAGCTGTGCCCCCCCCTCGCACCCCGCGAGTCACAGGATGAGAGATAGCTGTGCCCCCCCCCTCGCACCCCGCGAGGCACAGGATGAGAGATAGCTGTGCCCCCCCCTCACACCCCGCGAATCACAGGATGAGAGATAGCTGTGCCCCCCCCTCGCACCCCGCGAGTCACAGGATGAGTGATAGCTGTGCCCCCCCCTCGCACCCCGTGAGTCACAGGATGAGAGATAGCTGTGTCCCCCCCTCACACCCCGCGAGTCACAGGATGAGAGATAGCGGTGCCCCCCCCCTCGCACCCCGTGAGTCACAGGATGAGAGATAGCTGTGTCCCCCCCTCACACCCCGCTAGTCACAGGATGAGTGATAGCTGTGCCCCCCCCTCGCACCCCGTGAGTCACAGGATGAGAGATAGCTGTGTCCCCCCCTCGCACCCCGCGAGTCACAGGATGAGAGATAGCTGTGCCCCCCCTCGCACCCCGCGAGTCACAGGGTGAGAGATAGCTGTGCACCCCCCTCACACCCCGTAAGTCACAGGATGAGAGATAGCTGTGCCCCCCCTCGCACGCAGCGAGTCACAGGATGAGAGATAGCTGTGCCCCCCCCTCACACCCCGCGAGTCACAGGATGAGAGATAGCTCTGCCCCCCCCTCGCACCCCGCGAGTCACAGGATGAGAGATAGCTGTGCCCCCCCCTCACACCCCGCGAGTCACAGGGTGAGAGATAGCTGTGCCCCCCCCTTGCACCCCGCGAGGCACAGGATGAGAGATAGCTGTGCCCCCCCTTGCACCCCGCGAGGCACAGGATGAGAGATAGCTGTGCCCCCCCTCGCACCCCGCGAGGCACAGGATGAGAGATAGCTGTGCCCCCCCTCGCACCCCGCGAAGCATAGGATGAGAGATAGCTGTGCCCCCCCCTCGCACCCCGCGAGGCACAGGATGAGAGATAGCTGTGCCCCCCCTCGCACCCCGCGAGTCACAGGATGAGAGATAGCTGTGCCCCCCCCTCACACCCCACGAGTCACAGGATGAGAGATAGCTGTGCCCCCCCCTTGCACCCCGCGAGGCACAGGATGAGAGATAACTGTGCCCCCCCCTCGCACCCCGCGAGGCACAGGATGAGAGATAGCTGTGCCCCCCCCCTCACACCCTGCGAGTCACAGGATGAGAGATAGCTGTGCCCCCCCACGCACCCCGCGAGTCACAGGATGAGAGATAGCTGTGCCCCCCCCTCACACCCCACGAGTCACAGGATGAGAGATAGCTGTGCCCCCCCCTCGCACCCCGCGAGTCACAGGATGAGAGATAGCTGTGCCCCCCCTCACACCCCGCGAGTCACAGGGTGAGAGATAGCTGTGCCCCCCCCTCACACCCCGCGAGTCACAGGATGAGAGATAGCTGTGCCCCCCCTTGCACCCCGCGAGGCACAGGATGAGAGATAGCTGTGCCCCCCCTTGCACCCCGCGAGGCACAGGATGAGAGATAGCTGTGCCCCCCCTTGCACCCCGCGAGGCACAGGATGAGAGATAGCTGTGCCCCCCCTTGCACCCCGCGAGTCACAGTATGAGAGATAGCTGTGCCCCCCCCCTCGCACCCCGCGAGGCACAGGATGAGAGATAGCTGTGCCCCCCCTCGCACCCTGCGAGGCACAGGATGAGAGATAGCTGTGCCCCCCCTCGCACCCCGTGAGGCACAGGATGAGAGATAGCTGTGCCACCCCCCTCGCACCCCGCGAGTCACAGGATGAGAGATAGCTGTGCCCCCCCCTCACACCCCGCGAGGCACAGGATGAGAGATAGCTGTGCCCCCCCCCCATGCACCCCGCGAGTCACAGGATGAGAGATAGCTGTGCCCCCCCTCTCACACCCCGCGAGGCACAGGATGAGAGATAGCTGTGCCCCCCCCATGCACCCCGCGAGGCACAGGATGAGAGATTGCTGTGCCCCCCCCCTCGCACCCCGCGAGGCACAGGATGAGAGATAGCTGTGCCCCCCCCTCGCACCCCGCGAGTCACAGGATGAGAGATAGCTGTGCCCCCCCCTCGCACCCCGCGAGTCACAGGATGAGAGATAGCGGTGCCCCCCCCCTCGCACCCCGCGAGTCACAGGATGAGAGGTAGCTGTGCCCCCCCCCTCGCACCCCGCGAGTCACAGGATGAGAGGTAGCTGTGCCCCCCCCCCAGCGCGCAGCGTCTCACTCCGGGCCCTTCTCTCATCCCTTCCAGGTTCGCTCGGCCGTCCGGAAACGCTGGCACCGCTGGCAGGACAAGCACTCCATCCGCGCCCGCGTGGCCCGCGCCATGTCCATCCCCACGTCCCCCACGCGCGTCAGCTTCCACAGCATCAAGCAGTCCTCCGCCATCTGACCCCTCCCCGGGCGCCAAAGCACAGACCTGCTCCCGGGACTTGGGAATTCCCCCTCCTGCGGACGTTGCCCCTTCGTCAGGATCCCCTCGTGCGGATTGGCTGCGCAGGGACAGAGTCATCGGACTGAACCAAACGAGAGGGGAGGACGGGGGTGGCGGGAGGCGGGGCAGATTCCTTCTCTGCAGACATGTGATTATCAAGTGGGAAGGCTATCTCCTCCCCCCCCCCCCCTCCAGACAGCAGCAATGGTACGGCCAGGCAGAAGCAGCCGAGCGCCGAGAAGCCGATATGAAAGACACGTCACACGCGCAGATAAACCCGTTCCGAGTTATTTATATATGCGCTGAAAGTCTGCCCCCTGGTGGACGGTGCAACAGACAGATAACGGCATTCCTACCCCTTTACCCCGTTATGGATGGATGGGCCAAACCATTGCGCATGAAAGGGGGGGGGGGGGCGGGCGAGCGAGCGGGCGTCAACAGTTCCATTCACCCAGCTACACTTCGTAAAAGATGAGCACAAAACATAATATATCAGCCCATCATGTGTGGGGGCTCTGCCCTGATGCATTCTGGGATATGTAGTCTGCCGCAAGGCATGCTTACCGCTGCACTGTGTATAGCGTCGTGTGACAATGTATCCTATTAAACAGATTTATAATCGAATCCCGTAAATAAATTTTAAAAAAGCGTCATCGCGTCACGTCCAGTGAACCCCCCCCCCCCCAAACGATAACAAAAGTGAACCCCAAAACGATGGGACAGGGTAAACCAAGTGACCCCTCCCCCCCACAAAAAACGATATCGATATTGCACGGGCGGGAGCGCCTCGGCGACAGAGCCGGAGACTGTGACCGGATCCTACGGGATGTCCCACTACCTGCACGGGAAGCTGCCGAGACGATCTTGCGCTGCCCCTGCGCACGCGCAATAATATCCAACAAGATGGGTGGAAAGTGGGTCAGGCACACGGCGTGACTTTAACCTGTTCCGCGCCAGACGTGTATCTTCATTTATTTAGCGCCATCCGTGTACATAGCGCCTGCCAAAATACGGGACAAAATAACCCCGGACGCGGGAATAAAAGCAGGCAGGGAAAGGAGCCCCCCCTACCCCCATGAGCTTACAATCGTCGGAGGGCTCTCGGGCATGGAACAGGTCAATGGGTAACCCAAATATTCCTAGTGAGGGGGCGTAGTTGCCCTGGTTTTATCTGGGAGGGGCGTCCGTTGTATATTTCTCGGGGGCGTTGTAGTTTCGGGTCGCCAGGTGTCCAGTATTGAACCGCGCTGTATTTGGACACTCTGTGAGAGGTAATACTGGACATGTATGTGTTTTCCCGGTATTACCTCTCTGGACATGTATGTGTCCTGTATTACCTCTCTGGACATGTATGTGTCCTGTATTACCTCTCTGGACATGTATGTGTCCTGTATTACCTCTCTGGACATGTATGTGTCCTGTATTACCTCTCTGGACATGTATGTGTCCTGTATTACCTCTCTGGACATGTATGTGTCCTGTATTACCTCTCTGGACAGTGACCTGACTGGCATGGTGGGGGGAGGGGGGGGGCAGGATTTTCCCCGAGCCAGTATAGAGGCGAGCTGCTGCTAGGGGGGCTGGGCAGCTTCCTCCATCCTGATTGGCAGCTGCTTGCCAATCAGGAGGAGGTGGAGCCAAGGAGAGGAGGAAACAGCATGGAGTGGAGTATTTTCGGAGAAGCCACCCGTCAACCCTAGTTGTAGCGTCGAAGTGAGAAATCTCTGTTTGTATTTTGAGTGTCACAATGCACAACGAGGGATCCATTCAATTCACACGGGGGGGGGTAGTTACAGCTCCCATTCGGACGCAAGGAAAACGTCGCGAGTACCAGGTGGAACCTGGATGTGTTGACGCACCAGATGCGTACGATAAAATGGTTTGAGGGGCAGGTTTGTCGGACGGATTATCCATTTCGGAACTTGCTCACGTAACGGGTTTTTCTGGGGGAATCTTCGGCCCTGGCCCCCGCTCGGGAGCCACGAGCCTCTATCCCGCCTGTCGCGGTAACTTATGACAAGATATAACAAACACCAAATATCTGGGTTGAACTGAACGAGGCTTAGATATAATAAAATATATTTATTCCTTAAATAAGGTGAACACAGCAATATAGTACAACTAACAGGCAAGAAGGTAACACTTGCTTAGGGTTGGGGAATGGAGAAGTATCAGCTAGCAATTCTCCAGCAATCCGGTGACATTCAAGGTGAAATCAGAAGAACAACAAGAACTGTAGGGTTGACACAGTTTATATACCTTTGTAACCCTATTCTTAACATTGAATACAGACTATTGGTGAACAATTATCTGTATCCAATCCCTAACGTGGAAACACAGATTAACCCATGCCCCCCAGCTAGTTAGCCCATGCGTACTGGGACTCTGAGGGTCTTATTTCTGTAGCCCCATAATTAAATCAGGGGCGACGACCAGTCTACCAGATGAAGTATCTGGCAGGATCTTCATTGTTTGTAGGTGTAGATATAACACTTGCAAACCACTCCAGTTTGATGCTTCTCCGCCCTCAGGTAAACAGTTAGAGTGGCAGAGTCTTTTGATCAGTACTTGGTTCCTAGACTTTGGGTCGCCCCCCTGACCATTTGCATTCCTTTGTGTGAAGAAATCTGCGCGGGTTTTTATCCCCGCCTTGGAATACAATATTAAAGTTAAAACACAGACATATTAAAATATCCGGTTCATTTAGGTCCAGCAGGTCCAAACTTTCCAGATCTTAATGCCGGAAATGGGACATCATATGATCCAAGTTTCAGCCTGCTGCGACCTTCAGAACCGGAGATACACAAATACCACTTCAACCGTTTCATACTTTAACACAAAATTCTCAGCTGTAAAATAAATCACAGTTTGTCACTAAATCCCCATTGTGGTGCAGACTCTGACATTATAATGAAACATGGGAACAGGGGAACATACATTTTCCTGACATGACAAGGCGTAAGCCACATTCCTGGACCGCAGTCCAGTTAACCCCTTGCCTCCCTGGTGAGGTCAGGGGGTGGCCACATGGGGTGCAACCCCTTTAATACCGGGCCAACCCCCCTCTCCCTCTACACCGCCCATCTTACAAATCTAATTACAGAAAGGATATGAATTAAACCGACCTCTCTGATAGTGCCGGCTGTCTTCCACAGCAGAGCGAGCCGGTTACACTGTGAGGTGCCGGACCGCAGTGTCCTGAGAGTACAGAACCAAGTCCGGGTATTGTGTGTAATATTACGGAAATGGGATCCAGTTAAACCCTTATTAAAACCCTCGGGGGCCTCGTCCTTTATAAGTGTGTTTGTGATCTGAAGAGCCTGTTGAATTAAAGGAGTAATCCCCCCCTAAATAACCTCAATGTAGTTAACCGGGGGTCCCGCCCTGAGATGAACAACCGCTATTATCAGCTCCGGCGACCCCCTCAACATGTTGTCCGAGATACGGGTGTCACTTCCTGTTTTTTAAAGGGGATTTAAATGGCCGTCTAATAGGAAGCTGTGACATCATCGGTGGTGGCTTCCTATTGGCCTGAGCTTTGGCCGCCATTTTGTTTCCCCTGAAGGAGATTTAAACCCGGTAACTTCACTGCTAAGTATCTCAGAAAACCGGTGGGGGGAGGGTCTCCAGGTCCGAAAAGAGGGGCGTTTAGTTAAGGGGGGAGGTCCCACCTGGTAAAAAAAAATAACCAGGGCCTAACAGGAGGAACAGCTCCAATAAAATGGGGTATGCGTTAATAAAAAGGGGGAGTGTAAGGATAGATAAAAAATAAAAAGTATTGGTACTCTGTAACGCCCAGCGCCTTCACACATATTCCCTGGAAACAGAGGGGTTACTGGGAGGTGGAGGGGGGTCCCCAGAGGTAGTGGTTACTACGATCTGCCTCCCAGTCCCCTTCCAGTTTGGGCTCCGTGTTCCGCCCCCCGCTCTCTGTTCTGGGGCTCCTTTAGAGACCCTCGATCCCGCTGGCTCCCATCCACGACCGCGTCTCTCGTTTTCCGAGGCGGGGGACTTGCTGTTTGCTCCTCTCCGTGGGATGGTGTCGCCCCGAGCTACTAAGCACCATTAAGTCACTTAAGGGGGCGCTGACCCAACATTACGTCGTGTTTAGACTAACGGGGGGTCTTCAACGGACAGTCACGCGTGATAGCATCACATGTACACTAAGGTCCGCGAAGGTGGACACGGGGACTTAGCGTGACGTCAGCTGGGTCAGAGCTCAGCTTGGTTTAACCCACATCCAGACACTGTCACAGGCCTGTTATAGGGTCTGGGTGAGGGTAACACTAGTTAGGTGGGATTTAGCTAACATCGCGTTATTTCCCTCTCTCAACTTCAGTTATTTCCGGGCTGGATGGGAGCAACGCTAACACATACTTACCGTCACGTTATTGGGAGTTGTACCTCCCTTCTGTCTGTGTCACTGTGTCACTCTGCGGGGGGAGGGACAGACTCCATGTCCCATAGCTCCCTTCCCCCTGTGTCACCCTGCGGGGGGAGGGACAGACTCCATGTCCCATAGCTCCCTTCTGTCTGTGTCACTGTGTCACCCTGCGGGGGAGGGACAGACTCCATGTCCCATAGCTCCCTTCTGCCTGTGTCACTGTGTCACTCTGCGGGGGGAGGGACAGACTCCATGTCCCATAGCTCCCTTCCCCCTGTGTCACCCTGCGGGGGGAGGGACAGACTCCATGTCCCATAGCTCCCTTCTGCCTGTGTCACTGTGTCACCCTGCGGGGGGAGGGACAGACTCCATGTCCCATAGCTCCCTTCTGTCTGTGTCACTGTGTCACACTGCGGGGGGAGGGACAGACTCCATGTCCCATAGCTCCCTTCTGCCTGTGTCACTGTGTCACCCTGCGTGGGGAGGGACAGGCTCCATGTCCCATAGCTCCCTTTTGCCTGTGTCACTGTGTCACCCTGCGGGGGGAGGGACAGACTCCATGTCCCATAGCTCCCTTCTGCCTGTGTCACTGTGTCACCCTGCGTGGGGAGGGAAAGGCTCCATGTCCCATAGCTCCCTTCTGCCTGTGTCACTGTGTCACCCTGCGGGGGGAGGGACAGACTCCATGTCCCATAGCTCCCTTCTGCCTGTGTCACTGTGTCACCCTGCGGGGGGAGGGACAGACTCCATGTCCCATAGCTCCCTCCTGTCTGTGTCACCCTGCGGGGGGAGGGACAGACCCCATGTCCCATAGCTCCCTTCTGTCTGTGTCACTGTGTCACCCTGCGTGGGGAGGGACAGGCTCCATGTCCCATAGCTCCCTTCTGCCTGTGTCACTGTGTCACCCTGCGGGGGGAGGGACAGACTCCATGTCCCATAGCTCCCTTCTCCCTGTGTCACTGTGTCACCCTGTGGGGGGAGGGACAGACTCCATGTCCCATAGCTCCCTTCTGTCTGTGTCACTGTGTCACCCTGCGGGGGGAGGGAGAGACTCCATGTCCCATAGCTCCCTTCTGTCTGTGTCACTGTGTCAACCTGCGGGGGGAGGGACAGGCTCCATGCCCCATAGCTCCCTTCTGTCTGTGTAACTGTGTCACCCTGCAGGGGGAGGGACAGACTCAATGTCCCATAGCTCCCTTCTGCCTGTGTCACTGTGTCACACTGCGGGGGGAGGGAAAGACTCCATGTCCCATAGCTCCCTTCTGTCTGTGTCACTGTGTCACCCTGCGGGGGGAGGGACAGACTCCATGTCCCATAGCTCCCTTCTGTCTGTGTCACTGTGTCACACTGCGGGGGGAGGGACAGACTCCATGTCCCATAGCTCCCTTCTGTCTGTGTCACTGTGTCACCCTGTGGGGGGAGGGACAGACTCCATGTCCCATAGCTCCCTTCTGCCTGTGTCACTGTGTCACCCTGCGGGGGGAGGGACAGACTCCATGTCCCACAGCTCCCTTCTCCCTGTGTCACTGTGTCACCCTGCGGGGGGAGGGACAGACTCCATGTCCCATAGCTCCCTTCTCCCTGTGTCACTGTGTCACCCTGCGGGGGGGAGGGACAGACTCCATGTCCCCTAGCTCCCTTCTCCCTGTGTCACTGTGTCACCCTGCGGGGGGAGGGACAGACTCCATGTCCCATAGCTCCCTTCTGTCTGTGTCACTGTGTCAACCTGCGGGGGGAGGGACAAGCTCCATGCCCCATAGCTCCCTTCTGTCTGTGTAACTGTGTCACCCTGCAGGGGGAGGGACAGACTCAATGTCCCATAGCTCCCTTCTGCCTGTGTCACTGTGTCACACTGCGGGGGGAGGGAAAGACTCCATGTCCCATAGCTCCCTTCTGTCTGTGTCACTGTGTCACCCTGTGGGGGGAGGGACAGACTCCATGTCCCATAGCTCCCTTCTCCCTGTGTCACTGTGTCACCCTGCGAGGGGAGGGACAGACTCCATGTCCCATAGCCCCCTTCTGCCTGTGTCACTGTGTCACCCTGCGGGGGGAGGGACAGACTCCATGTCCCATAGCTCCCTTCTCCCTGTGTCACTGTGTCACTCTGCGGTGGAGGGACAGACTCCATGTCCCATAGCTCCCTTCTCCCTGTGTCACTGTGTCACCCTGCGGGGGGAGGGACAGACTCTATGTCCCATAGCTCCCTTCTCCCTGTGTCACTGTGTCACCCTGCGGGGGGAGGGACAGACTCCATGTCCCATAGCTCCCTTCTCCCTGTGTCACTGTGTCACCCTGCGGGGGGAGGGACAGACTCCAGTCACCCTCTGATGACTCCTCAGCTGCTTCCTGTTTCTCTGTCATGCCAGACCAGGGCCACCCTCCATTCCCAGTCCCTGTAATCTCTGTCGCGCTGTCACTTCAGCGCAGTTAGGGCAGACACGACGTGACCCCACTTTCCCTGTGTCTGAGTGATTGCGCCTCAGGCTCTTATCTGCCACATTACAACATGGTTAAAAGCCTCAAACCACCGGCATCCCCTTAAATCATCCTCACGTTGCTTAGCAACGCGCCCGCCACAATCAGCTTCAAAAGAAAGATGGTGCCCCAAAGCCAGGTCCCATTAGAGCCCCCCCCGAGCAGCAGACATTAGTGCAGACGATATGTCCTTTCAGGACACGGAGTGATGGTCCCCTTACCATATGGGAAGCATCCTATAAGTACAGGGCCTCGTTATCAACCCCACTGGCGTGTTCTCATTTCTTGAGGGTCTTTACAAAGCTCTGTGTCTTGTAATTGTGACCCCCCCCCCCCCATCCCCTCCCCCCAAGCTCTTAGCTTGAGACAGGAGGGGGAGAACACCCCCATGGGAGGGATAATTAAGGGAAGGAGCCTATCACTGCCCACAAGGTTCCCGTCTCTCAGGTCATTACCCAGAATCCTTAGCTGCAGCACTGTATGCCAAGAGATGAGGGGTAGGGGGCCAGGGTTGCAGGCGTTTCTGGGACGTATGCCAAACCCAGTGTTACCCTCAATCGGCGCTTAGATCAAATGTATACCTGAAATAAGTCAATATATATCGTGATATACTAGAAGTGATTAAATAAACTAAAATGGCGTTTCTGAGACGTGGCTGTGCTCACGAGGGGTATTTTTATTTGCTGTATAATATGTGTGACCCTCCTTGCCCGGATCAGGTGGAGTCTACATCAGTTCAATATATACATGGCTGGGCTCAGTCTCTCATACCTGGTCAGGGTGCTGGGTCAGTGCAGGCTGGGCTCATTCTCTCAGACCTGGTCAGGGTGCTGGGTCAGTGCAGGCTGGGCTCAGTCTCTCAGACCTGGTCAGGGTGCTGGGTCAGGGTGCTGGGTCAGTGCAGGCTGTGCTCAGTCTCTCACACCTGGTCAGGGTGCTGGGTCAGTGCAGGCTGGGCTCAGTCTCAGACCTGGTCAGGGTGCTGGGTCAGTGCAGGCTGGTCTCAGTCTCAGACCTGGTCAGGGTGCTGGGTCAGTGCAGGCTGGGCTCAGTCTCAGACCTGGTCAGGGTGCTGGGTGCAGGCTGGGCTCAGTCTCTCAGACCTGGTCAGGGTGCTGGGTCCGTGCAGGCTGGGCTCAGTCTCAGACCTGGTCAGGGTGCTTGGTCAGTGCAGGCTGGGCTCAGTCTCTCACACCTGGTCAGGGTGCTGGGTCAGTGCAGGCTGGGCTCCGTCTCTCAGACCTGGTCAGGGTGCTGGGTCAGTGCAGGCTGGGCTCAGTCTCTCAGACCTGGTCAGGGTGCTGGGTGGGTGCAGGCTGGGCTCAGTCTCTCAGACCTGGTCAGGGTGCTGGGTCAGTGCAGGCTGGGCTCAGTCTCTCAGGCCTGGTCAGGGTGCTGGGTCAGTGCAGGCCGGGCTCAGTCTCTCAGACCTGGTCAGGGTGCTGGGTCAGTGCAGGCTGGGCTCAGTCTCTCAGACCTGGTCAGGGTGCTGGGTCAGTGCAGGCTGGGCTCAGCCTCTCAGACCTGGTCAGGGTGCTGGGTGGGTGCAGGCTGGGCTCAGTCTCTCAGACCTGGTCAGGGTGCTGGGTCAGTGGAGGCTGGGCTCAGTCTCTCAGACCAGGTCAGGGTGCTGGGTCAGTGGAGGCTGGGCTCAGTCTCTCAGACCTGGTCAGGGTGCTGGGTGGGTGCAGGCTGGGCTCAGTCTCTCAGACCTGGTCAGGGTGCTGGGTCCTTGTCTCCCCACTGCTGGATGAAGCCTCCCCAATGATCCCCCAGGTCCTGCGGTTACAGCCTCTCTTCTCCACGTCGCTCCCACACATTCCCTCATCCCATCCTCTCCAGCCCGTCTCCCCACTGCTGGATGAAGCCTCCCCAGTGATCTCCCAGGTCCGGCGGTTACTGCCTCTCTTCTCCACGTCGCTCCCCCACATTCCCTCATCCCATCCTGTCCAGCCCGTGTCTCCCCACTGCTGGATAAGGCTTCCCCAGTGATCCCCCAGGTCCTGCGGTTACAGCCTCTCTTCTCCATGTGGCTCCCACACATTCCCTCATCCCATCCTCTCCAGCCCGTCTCCCCACTGCTGGATGAAGCCTCCCCAGTGATCTCCCAGGTCCTGCGGTTACAGCCTCTCTTCTCCATGTGGCTCCCACACATTCCCTCATCCCATCCTCCCCACCCGTGTCTCCCCACTGCTGGATGAAGCCTCCCCTGTGATCTCCCAGATCCTGCGGTTACAGTCTCTCTTCTCCACGTCGCTCCCACACATTCCCTCATCCCATCCTCTCCAGCCTGTGTCTCCCCACTGCTGGATGAAGTCTCCCCAGTGATCTCCCAGGTCCTGCGGTTACAGCCTCTCTTCTCCACGTCGCTCCCACACATTCCCTCATCCCATCCTCTCCAGCCTGTGTCTCCCCACTGCTGGATGAAGCCTCCCCAGTGATCTCCCAGGTCCTGCGGTAACAGCCTCTCTTCTCCACGTCGCTCCCACACATTCCCTCCTCCCATCCTCTCCAGCCAGTGTCTCCCCACTGCTGGATGAAGCCTCCTCAATGATCTCCCAGGTCCTGCGGTTACAGCCTCTCTTCTCCACGTCGCTCCCACACATTCCCTCATCCCATCCTCTCTAGCCCGTCTCCCCACTGCTGGATGAAGCCTCCCCAGTGATCTCCCAGGTCCTGCAGTTACAGCCTCTCTTCTCCACGTCGCTCCCCCACATTCCCTCATCCCATCCTCTCCAGCCCGTGTCTCCCCACTGCTGGATAAGGCTTCCCCAGTGATACCCCAGGTCCTGCGGTTACAGCCTCTCTTCTCCATGTGGCTCCCACACATTCCCTCATCCCATCCTCCCCGCCCGTGTCTCCCCACTGCTGGATGAAGCCTCCCCTGTGATCTCCCAGATCCTGCGGTTCCAGCCTCTCTTCTCCACGTCGCTCCCACACATTCCCTCATCCCATCCTCTCCAGCCCGTGTCTCCCCACTGCTGGATGAAGCCTCCCCAGTGATCTCCCAGGTCCTGCGGTAACAGCCTCTCTTCTCCATGTCGCTCCCACACATTCCCTCCTCCCATCCTCTCCAGCCCGTGTCTCCCCATTGCTCGATGAAGCCTCCTCAATGATCTCCCAGGTCCTGCAGATACAGCCTCTCTTCTCCACGTCGCTCCCACACATTCCCTCACCCCATCCTCTCCAGCCTGTGTCTCCCCACTGCTGGATGAAGCCTCCCCAGTGATCCCCCAGATCCTGCGGTTCCAGCCTCTCTTCTCCACTTCGCTCTCACACATTCCCTCATCCCATCCTATCCAGCCCGTGTCTCCCCACTGCTGGATGAAGCCTCCCCAGTGATCCCCCAGGTCCTGCGGTTACAGCCTCTCTTCTCCACGGCGCTCCCACACATTCCCTCATTCCATCCTCTCCAGCCCGTGTCTCCCCACTGCTGGATGAAGCTTCCTCAATGATCTCCCAGGTCCTGCAGATACAGCCTCTCTTCTCCACGTCGCTCCCACACATTCCCTCACCCCATCCTCTCCAGCCTGTGTCTCCCCACTGCTGGATGAAGCCTCCCCAGTGATCTCCCAGGTCCTGCAGATACAGCCTCTCTTCTCCACGTCGCTCCCACACATTCCCTCATCCCATCCTCTACAGCCTGTGTCTCCCCACTGCTGGATGAAGCCTCCCCAGTGATCCCCCAGGTCCTGCGGTTACAGCCTCTCTTCTCCACGTCGCTCCCATCCTCTCCAGCCCGTGTCTCCCCACTGCTGGATGAAGCCTACTCAATGATCTCCCAGGTCCTGCGGTTACAGCCTCTCTTCTCCACGTCGCTCCCACACATTCCCTCATCCCACCCTCACCATCCCATGTCTCCCCACTGCTGGATGAAGCCTCCCCAGTGATCTCCCAGGTCCTGCAGTTACAGCTTCTCTTCTCCACGTCGCTCCCACACATTCCCTCATCCCATCCTCTCCAGCCCGTGTCTCCCCACTGCTGGATGAAGCCTCCCCTGTGATCTCCCAGGTCCTGCGGTTACAGCCTCTCTTCTCCACGTCGCTCCCACACATTCCCTCATCCCATCCTCTCCAGCCCGTGTCTCCCCACTGCTGGATGAAGCCCACCAGTGATCTCCCAGGTCCTGCGGTTACAGCCTCTCTTCTCCACGTCGCTCCCACACATTCCCTCATCCCATCCTCTCCAGCCCGTGTCTCCCCACTGCTGTATGAAGCCTCCCCAGTGATCTCCCAGGTCCTGCGGTTACAGCCTCTCTTCTCCACGTCGCTCCCATCTTCTCCAGCCCGTGTCTCCCCATTGCTGGATGAAGCCTCCTCAATGATCTCCCAGGTCCTGCGGTTACAGCCTCTCTTCTCCACGTCGCTCCCACACATTCCCTCATCCCACCCTCACCATCCCATGTCTCCCCACTGCTGGATGAAGCCTCCCCAGTGATCGCCCAGGTCCTGCGTTTCCAGCCTCTCTTCTCCACGTCGCTCCCACACATTCCCTCATCCCATCCTCTCCAGCCCGTGTCTCCCCACTGCTGGATGAAGCCTCCCCTGTGATCTCCCAGGTCCTGCGGTTACAGCCTCTCTTCTCCACATCGCTCCCACACATTCCCTCATCCCATCCTCTCCAGCCCGTGTCTCCCCACTGCTGGATGAAGCCCCCCAGTGATCTCACAGGTCCTGCGGTTACAGCCTCTCTTCTCCACGTCGCTCCCACACATTCCCTCATCCCATCCTCTCCAGCCCGTGTCTCCCCACTGCTGGATGAAGCCTCCCCAGTGATCTCCCAGGTCCTGCGGTTACAGCCTCTCTTCTCCACGTCGCTCCCACACATTCCCTCATCCCATCCTCTCCAGCCCGTGTCTCCCCACTGCTGGATGAAGCCTCCCCAGTGATCTCCCAGGTCCTGCGGTTACAGCCTCTCTTCTCCACGTCGTTCCCACACATTCCCTCATCCTATCCTCTCCAGCCCGTGTCTCCCCACTGCTGGATGAAGCCTCCCCAGTGATCTCCCAGGTCCTGCGGTTACAGCCTCTCTTCTCCACGTCGCTCCAACACACTCCCTCATCCCATCCTTCCATCTTACTTCTGGTCAGCATCTTGGGTCTTTTGACCTCCTTTGGAATCCAGTCGAGTCCCATCTTTGTCCAACGACATATCATTGGTGTAGTGAGTATAGTGGGGCTCAAACAATCAGATGTGGCTCTATAATCAGCTTATTGATAAAGTCTATCCATGTCCACACATGATAACCTTGGACCCAACGACATATCGGAAGAGAAAATGACCATCACTGGACAGTGTAACAATCTCACGCTTCTGAGCTCATTCACACGTCTCAGCCAGGTCTGCCACCCTGCACCTCCCCATTATCCCTTAGCGTACAGTGCTTCCACTGCCGCCAGGGATTCTGGGTTATGACATGGAAACGAGCGCTCACTGTGGATCGCTTTTTGCTTCTCAATCTCTAGATGTTTTTTTTTTAATACTTTCAAATAAAAAAAAATGTTTTTTTTTTTAGGTGGAATTTTTAACACAGTTTTCTCGCCCACCTCACTATCTATAAAAACATCATCTTGCATCTATAAAAAGGTATACAGTAAATATAGGTATATTTATAAACACATTGGTATAAATATAGGTATAAATGCATTTTATCTACATAAGAATATATATTTGTTTCCCCTTATTTTATCTTTCTTTTCTTTTTTAAATGTGAATTTATACTTTTATTCCGCTTTTTCAATCCGTGCCATGTGTACGTATTTAGGATGTCTTTGAAGATTATGTATGAACCGATGTTTTAATCCGGCTATCTATTGCGTTCCCCGCCGTGACAAATCCCTCCGCCGTTCGGCAAGTACATTTCCCACGTGTGAGCACAGTCACAGGTCTACAACCGTGCCCTTCCCCTTTATCTCTTAGCATCCACTGCAGCCTGGGTTTCTGGGTAATTGCCATGCAAATGAGCAGCTCTTCAAACTCAGCTAGTAAATGCCCCAATTACATCACCATTTTAGCTATATGGGAATATTTATTGCACTGTTTTTATTCCCTACTTTAGTCAGACACTTGGGTATATATGAACCTCAACTGGAGTATTGCTGATACCCCTATGGAAGCAAGACGCACTCCCGAAATGCGTAGGGTTGCTATATTAGTCTGATGGGCTTCATGCCGACATATGGATATATAACCCTCAACTGGAGTATTGCTGACGCCCGTAAGGAAGCTGGAACACTCGCGAAACGCGTAGGGTTGCTATATTACTGAGAACACAACGAGGAATGACCTTGTCTCTGACGTAACTACACCGCGACTTGGGGCGCTGACACGGGAGCCTATGCTGACCAAGACGCCAGAAAGTCCACCGCGGGACTACTCACAGGGAGACCATCCCATCCATGGATGCAGAGGAGGTTCTTCAGACACGAGTCCCATCCCCGATACATTGGGACTACCCACGGAGAGGAGGTCCTTCAGACACAAGTCCCATTCCACATACATTGGGATTACTCAAGGAGAGGTCATCACATCCATGGACACAGAGGAGGTCCTTCAGACACGAGTCCCATTCCCCATACATTGTGACTACCCAAGGGGAGGAGGTCCTTGTGACGGTAGGGGTAAATGTGACTGCTTTTAATAAAGTTCAAGCCCTTCCTTACCCCCTACCTGTCAATAATACACCTGTATTATGTTATATGTGTATATGTATTCTGTAGCCTGGTTCCAGCATTTCAGGGACCAGGGGGGTTATTTCGGCAAAGTGGTCTGTGATCTTCCCCAGTAAGTTTGTATTGCCCTTCCCCCCCCCCCCCCCCCCACCCACCAATCAGGGGCTGGGGTCATATTGCAAGTTCCTAGCCAGAGGAGATGAGATCTCTTTGTGAGCCGAGACTTAGTTGTGGAAGAGATTGTTAAGGAGAAGCAGCTTGGAGCAAGGAGCTGTAACTGGGAGATGCTGCAGAGGATTTTGCAAGGAAGGGAGCACAGGGTGATCTCTTGAGGGAGTTCCCTGCAACTAGGTTTATAGGGTACCCCAGTTTCCCGGTTTGTAAGTGTGTGCGTTGATTTGCCATACATAACTGTGGATATTTCTTTTCCCAATAAATTAATTTGATAAAGTCTGTGTTTCTGTCTGGCGAACTGACCCCACGTGTGTTAGTCCTGGTCTCCCGTGACAGTCCTTCAGGCATTAGTCCTGTTCCCCAAACATTGGGACTACCCATGGAGAGGTTACCACATCTGTGGACACAGAGGAGGTCCTTAAGACACGAGTCCCATTCCCCATACATTAGGACTACCCACAAGGAGATCATCACATTCATGGACAAGAGGGGGTCCTTCAGACACAAGTCCTGTTTCCCATACATCAGGACTACCCAATGGGAGGACACCACATCCGAGGACAAGAGGAGGTCCTTCAGACACGAGTCCCGTTCCCCATACATTAGGACTACCCACAAGGAGATCCTCACATTTGTGGACAAGAGGGGGTCCTTCAGACACAAGTCCTGTTTCCCATACATTAGGACTACTCAAGGGGAGGACACCACATCTGAGGACAAGAGGAGGTCCTTCAGACACGAGTCCCGTTCCCCATACATTGGGGCTACTCAAGGGGAGGACACCACATCCAAGGACAAGAGGAGGTCCTTCAGACACGAGTCCCGTTCCCCATACATTGGGGCTACTCAAGGGGAGGACACCACATCCGTGGACACAGAGGAGGTCTTTCAGACACAAGTCCTGTTCCCCATACATTGGGACTACCCACGGGGAGGTCCCCGCATGTGTGCGTATCTATGTGTGTGTGTGTGTATGTATATACACCCCCCCCCCCCCACCCCCTCTGTCTCTGGCAGGGGTTCAGCACCTCTTCTCCTTCACACCCGGTGATTGCGTTGATTGGATAATCTCGTTAGCCTCGGCTCTCGCTGGGACGTGTCGGGGGAGATGATGCAGAATAAGCCGCGTTTGCATAACGCGAGTTTAATAGGATTCCTGTCATGTCATGCCAGAGACGGTGTGACGGGGGGGGGGGGGCGCGTCACCGCTGCTCCGTGCCGCGCGCAGGGCTATCTCTCACTCTGTGCAGTGCGCATGGCTATCTCTCACAGTACCATGTGCACGGCTAACTATCGCTCAGTGCCATGTGCAGGCCTATCTCTAATGTGTGAGAGTGATGTGCAGGGCTAACTTTCCGTGCCATGTGCCAGGAAGGGGGGAGGAGGTGGGGGGGGAGGGAGGAGAGAGGGAGGGGGAGGAGACAGGAGGAGGGGGGGAGGAAGGAGAGAGGGAGAGGGAGGGGGAGGAGAGGAACAGAAGGTTCGAAGGAGAGAGTGTGAAGAAATAAAGGAGGAGAGAGAGTGTGAGGAAATAAAGGAGAGAGAGAGAGTGTGAGGAAATAAAGGAGAGAGAGAGAGAGTGTGAGGAAATAAAGGGGGAGAGAGAGAGAATTGTGTGAGGAAATAAAGGAGAGAGAGTGTGAGGAAATAAAGGAGGAGAGAGAGAGAGAGTGTGAGGAAATAAAGGAGGAGAGAGAGAGTGTGAGGAAATAAAGGAGAGAGAGAGAGTGTGAGGAAATAAAGGAGAGAGAGAGAGAGAGTGTGAGGAAATAAAGGGGGAGAGAGAGAGAATTGTGTGAGGAAATAAAGGAGAGAGAGTGTGAGGAAATAAAGGAGGAGAGAGAGAGAGAGTGTGAGGAAATAAAGGAGAGAGAGAGAGTGTGAGGAAATAAAAGAGAGAGAGAGTGTGAGGCAATAAAGGAGAGAGAGAGAGTGTGAGGAAATAAAGGAGAGAGAGAGAGTGTGAGGAAATAAAGGGGGAGAGAGAGAGAATTGTGTGAGGAAATAAAGGAGAGAGAGTGTGAGGAAATAAAGGAGGAGAGAGAGAGAGAGTGTGAGGAAATAAAGGAGAGAGAGAGAGTGTGAGGAAATAAAAGAGAGAGAGAGTGTGAGGCAATAAAGGAGAGAGAGAGAGTGTGAGGAAATAAAGGAGAGAGAGAGAGTGTGAGGAAATAAAGGAGAGAGAGAGTGTGTGAGGAAATAAAGGAGAGAGAGAGTGTGAGGAAATAAAGGAGAGAGAGTGTGAGGAAATAAAGGAGGAGAGAGAGTGTGTGAGGAAATAAAGGAGGAGAGAGAGCGTGTGTGAGGAAATAAAGGAGGAGAGAGAGAGAGAGAGAGAGGGGGGGGGGGAATAAAGGAGAGAGAGAGTGTGTGTGTGAGGAAATAAAGGAGGAGAGAGAGAGAGAGGAAATAAAGGAGAGAGAGTGTATGTATGTATGTATGTCTTTATTTGTATAGCGCCATAAATGTACATAGCGCTTCACAGTAGTAATACATGTCATATAAATAACAAATATAAATAACAGATCATGGGAATAAGTGCTTCAGACATACTGTAAAAGTAACATTAAGGAAGGAGTCCCTGCTCCGAGGAGCTTACAATCTAATTGGTAGGTAGGGAGACCGTACAGAGACAGTAGGAGGGAATACTAGTAAGTGCGTCTGCAGGGGGCCAAGCTTTATGTCATGTGTCCATGATTATCCAGTGCTACTCATATGCTTCTTTAAGCAGATGTGTCTTAAGGTGGGTCTTAAAGGTGGATAGCGAGGGGGCTAGTCGGGTATTGAGGGGAAGGGCATTCCACAGGTGTGGGGCAGAAAGTGAGAAAGGTTTAAGGCGGGAGAGAGCTTTAGATACAAAGGGGGTAGAAAGAAGACATCCTTGAGAAGAACGCAAGAGTCGTGATGGTGTATAGTGAGAAATTAGGGATGAGATGTAAGGAGGGGCAGAAGAGTGTAAAGCTTTAAAAGTGAGGAGAAGAATGGAGTGTGAGATACGCGATTTAATCGGAAGCCAGGAGAGGGATTTCAGGAGGGGAGATGCGGAGACAGATTTAGGAAAGAGTAGAGTGATTCTGGCAGCAGTGTTTAGGATAGATTGTAGGGGAGACAGGTGAGAGGTAGGAAGGCCGGACAGCAGGAGGTTGCAGTAACCAAGACGGGAGAGAATGAGGGCCTGAGTCAGAGTTTTAGCAGTTGAGTAACAGAGGAAAGGGCGTATA
>NW_027454331.1:0-85571 GCF_040206685.1 Ascaphus truei
CCTCACACCCTCCACTCCACTATTTAAGTCTCCCCCTCAGAGCCCCATTTCACATCTTTTTGGAGTCGCTTATTTTTTAGATCCCTCGGACCCAAACCGCCCGTGAGTGATTTCTAAAAGGGGTCAGCTAAGAAAGTTCGGATCAAGAGGAGCCGCATAGTTTAAAGGCAGAACATTTCCAAGGGAGATGGAGACACCTGAGGTAAGATCTGATTAAAGGACAACTTTTGGGGAAGGAAAGGGTGACGGGGGAGTGTAAAAGGGGGGTGAGAGAGCAAGGTGGTGTGTGAGATTGGGGCAGCGCAAGAGAACGCAAAAATGATGGGGATTTGCTGCACACCAAAAAAAAACAATAAGTAGTGATACCTTTACCGGTGCCCCTAAGTCTCAGGGAAGACCGGCATTTCGTCCAATGTATACAATATGATTGATGGAAAAGGGCACACGGATTTGAATCAAAAAAGATCATTTATTGTGCCACAGACTACAATGTTTCGGCTGCTGGCCTTTCTTTACTGGCTTTAGTGTGTTTATCCACTTTACCTGGGAAAGGCCAGCAGGCCGAAATGTTGTAGTCTATGGCAGTGCAAGAGAAAACAGGTTGGGGGGGGATGTCTCGCAAGGTCGCTGACCCATGGGTGAGGGTCCCCGGTGGAAACTAGTCCTGGGCCCCTGGAAAGCTGTCTGTAGCCCTGGTCATACTAGCTGAGTAACATGTAGAAAGGACACGTATGTTCAGAATGAGTTAGCATGGTATTTTGAGAGGCATCATAGCAGGTAATACTGAGCTCTGCAAGGTCTGTCAGTATGAGGAAGGGTCCAATGGAGGAGTTGGAGGGTCCCAGAATATCTCTTAAAGCAGGGGTGCTCAAATCGAGGGGCGCAACATTTTCTTGCGGAGGAGGGGCTTGGCGCTTACAGAGGCCCCTCGCTATTCCCCACAGCATTTAAATTAAATGCCGGCGATCGCGCGTAAGGCCTCTGTAAGCTCCCTTTCCTTGTCTCCAGCGGCTTCTGGCGACAGCAACATGGCGTCAAATGACACTGTGAGGTCACATGATGTGGCGTTGCCATAGCAAAGTGATATCACATATATACGTCAGAACGCCGGAGACAAGGTAAGGAGGGGGGGGGGGAGCAGGGGGAAAAGGTTGCACAACCCTGACTTAAAGCATTGTCCTGCATACAGATCGAAGAATTGATATGCGAAGAGGAGCCGAAAATAACACCGAAAAGAATACCGTTTCGGGTGAGGAAGGTGAGTGATGAAATAGCCGTCACTGTGTAACTCTTCCAGTTACCTGCAACTTCATGCAGAGAAATAGCAACGCTTGTTTTTAACGTGTTAAGCGCCAAGGGGGAATTCACCTGCTGAGAGGTTAAGGGAGTTACTAACCCAAACTCAGCGACGTTTCTGTGTCTCTGTGATAACTCCCCCAGGACATGCCTGAAAACCAGAGGTAACTCAATGAATTTTTTCCTGGGGAAACATTTGATAAAATAGAAACATGACCTCGGAGACTGTGAGACCACCCCCCTCCCCCCCCCCCTCTTCCCTTCTACACTTGGCGTCCCAAACCCCACCATAACCAATACATAAATAACCACAAACACGAGGTCTGGCGATGCGAGGCCGCGGCTTTCTATTAAAACTTCAATTAACCTAATAAGTGCCAACCCCCTGCCGGAGTGCTCGCTCATTGGGTAAAGGCCAAAGGTACCTGATCCAATGGCCGTAACTCCCCCTACCCGGCCGTCTGGCGAGAATGGGCCCCAGGAACGCACACGTGTAAATAAGCCGCGCCCACTCGCCACTCCCACCACCTTTTATTTTATTTCTGTTATTCATTTTCATTGTTTATTTATTCTTTTTTTTATTTTAAACACGTACAACCAACATATTTACCAATATTCACAATAAAGGGCAGAGTGGGCGGGACTCTCATGGCAGGGCGTAGGCTGACCCCGCGCCTCTGTCTAATTCTAACCTCCCTGGTTCTTCCCCCGGCCGTGTCACCCTCACTGCCAGGGGAGGGGGGAGGGAGAGGCCAGTGGGGACATAGTCCACACTCACAGGTAAGGGAGAGCCTAGTCCCTCTGGTCATAGCGCCCGGTCACCGAAGGCTCAATGCTACTTTTCTGGGTTATTTTGAAGCAAGTTACACTGGGGAATATTTAGGGGTCACCCAGACACAGAGAGAACATTTAGGGGTCTCACCAGACACAGAGAGAACATTTAGTGGTCACCAAGACACAGAGAGAACATTTAGGGGTCTCACTAGACACAGAGAGAACATTTAGGGGTCTCCCCAGACACAGAGAGAACATTTAGGGATCTCACCAGACACAGAGAGAACATTTAGGGGTCTCCCCAGACACAGAGAGAACATTTAGGGGTCTCTCCAGATACAGAGAGAACATTTAGGGGTCTCTCCAGATACAGAGAGAACATTTAGGGGTCTCTCCAGATAAAGAGAGAACATTTAGGGGTCTCTCCAGATACAGAGAGAATATTTAGGGGTCTCTCCAGACACAGAGAGAACATTTAGGGGTCTCCCTAGACACAGAGAGAACATTTAGGGGTCTCTCCAGACACAGAGAACCCCACACACTTAGATACCAAAACCTCAGCCTTTCCCAAACTACAGGCGGAGGGGTCAAGATTCCAGGTGTTTAAATAAAACGTTGTTACCCGGAGTGTGTCTGGCTTTTATTGGAACTTGTCCTGATTCTGTCACCGAAACAGGTTATCTATCTGATCATTTCTCTGTGAGCATCCGACTGTCTCTTTTCTTATTAACCCTGCGTATGTCTGTCTCTTGTTATACTAGATCTGTCACTTTTCTTGTTCCTTTTGAGTGTATCTTGTGTCTCTTCATGTCTCGCTGTATCTCTATGGGGGCTTTGCACTAAGCTCAATGGGTTTGCGTTCTGGTTAAATGGTTTAATTAATTCATTGTTGATGTTATTACTGCTTGTATTCATTGGATTAGCTGGCTACTGTTTTTATTTACTTTATTTAGGTATGCTAATGTAGTATTTAATAATGAGCAAATAATCTATTATCCATATCTGGATAATAGTTATTTTGCACATTATTGTACTGTATGTGTTAGGGGGGTGTATTTAGTTAGAGATAATGTTTAGTATTTTTGTAGGCACAAGATTGGTACCGCAGGCCCGCGGGGACCCCGGGACGGCCGCGGGTTTTGCGCCTGTAAAAAGTTAAACAAAGAATTTTTTCAGAGTCCTGCTTTTTTTATCACCTGCTTTAGCTGGTGAGCTTTATTCAGCACAACGTTCAAGTATTGTATTGTATGTCTTTATTTATATAGCGCCATTAATGTACATAGCGCTTCACAGTAGTAATACATGTGGTAATCAAGTAAATAACAGATAATATAAATAACAGATCATGGGAATAAGTGCTTTAGACATAAAAGTAACATACAGAACGTACAGAGACAGTAGGAGGGAGTTCTGGTAAGTGCGTCTGCAGGGGACCAAGCTTTATGTTTCATGTGTTTAGAATAAGTACAATAAGTTTGCGTTGCTTAGTGAATCCCGCAGAAGGGCAGGATTCAGCGCAAACAGCTCATCGTACGAGCAAAGTTGGACTTTTTTCCAGGAAAAAGTCAGTTTTAGAGCGCAAAGGGCCTGTTTGCGCGGCTTAGGGAATAGCGCTCGGAGTAACGTTACGTTCTAAGAGCACTTTGCGCTCTTAAAATGACTTATCACTATTTATCACTGCTTATTGCATAGCCCCCTAAGTGTTTGCTAAGACTCTCACTGCTACAGTGCTAGCGTCCTAAAAAAAAGTGTGTGTGTGTGTGTGTGTGTGTGTGTGTGTGTAGGTAGGGGTGTGTGTGATAGAGCAAGAGAGCGAGAGAGAGAGAGATAGCGGCACAGAGTTTCGTTCCTATATATATATATATTCACACCTACAGTATACACACACACATGTTCCTGCTCCTAAAAAACTGCAGGAACGGAGTACCAACAGGTTCCTGCTCCTAAAATACAAACGCACAATCAGTTATATTCACACACACCCACTAAAATACACACAGATTGATACTCTTGTAGAAGCACAGACACACACTATTATATATATATATATATATATATATATATATATATATATATATATATATATATATATATACATACGCGCAGTGTTCGACAAACCTATACATTTGCTCGCCCCGGGCGAGTGGATTTAACCCCCGGGCGAGTAAATATTGGCCCAAGCAGCACACATTTGGTACTAGGTGGCGAGTAGATTTTTTGGTGATTTGTCAACCACTGCATACGCGCACACACAATCACACTTCTCATTATGCTTTACAAACATAGAAACTATCAGACAGTAACATACACTCACTCAGATACACACATTAATGGTTATATACAGACATATGCTCCCTCTCATTCTCACTACACATGCACCCTCTCGGTGTACAAAAAAAACAATGCTTATAAAATAAACTCAATACATTTTAAAAAAAACAATGCGTATAAACAAACCCCAATCGATATAAACAAACCCCAATGCATATAAATAAACCCCAATCGATATAAACAAACCCCAGTGCATATAAACAAACCCCAGTGCATATAAACAAACCCCAATGCATATAAACAAACCCCAGTGCATATAAACAAACCCCAGTGCAAATAAACAAACCCCAATGCATATAAACAAACCCCAGTGCATATAAACAAACCCCAGTGCAAATAAAAAAAAGAAACCAATGCATAGAAAAAATAGCCCAATGCATATTTAAAAGACACCAATACATATAACCCCCCCCCCCATGCATATAAAAACAACACCCACTCCCCCCCCCCCCCCCCAATACTTTAAAAAAAAAACAGACTTACGTTGTGGATGGTTCGGCCTGGCCCGGTGTCTGCAGGGGCTCCGGCCGGCCCTGCAAGTTCTGCAGGTCTTCTCTGTGGGCCCCGGCTCTCCCTGCAGCTGCAAGTCTCTCCGTCCCATGTGCTTTTAACGCTGGCGCACACGAGAAACTGGGCCAAGCTTACTTCCGGCACGCTGACATCAGAGATGTGCGCCGGCATTGGAAGCTTGGCGTGGGACAGAAAGAAGAGGCCTGCAGCAGAGGGAGATCCGGGACCCGGCCACGAGAGGACTGGCAGACGGCCAGGCTAGAGGTTAGGCCCAGCTTGCAGCACCGGCCGGGCCCTCCCACAGACACCTGGACCGGGACACCTGTCCCGGCTATCCCCCCCCTGTCGGGGAACGGGCCTTGCAGGAGTCTATTACTCCGAAGCGTTGCTAACATTGAGAAGCAACGTTGGGTTGTGAAGATTATTACTGTTTGAGTGCTTTGGACAATTGGCTTAACCGTCAAAACCCCCATACAGCACCAGGACATGTACTGTATAGGAGGGAGGAATACATGTGATCACATTACTATCCTCTGTATCACAGGCATGGAAGGAGGAGGACAGCGACGAGGAAGAAGCAAGAAACAGCGCTTCACAGGTAAATAGGAATGGCGGAGCTGTGAATCTGCCGCACACACGGTGTGTGTCATTTTTCATGTTCCTTTTGAGTGTATCTTGTGTCCCTTCATGTCTCGCTGTATCTCTATGTGTTTGCGAAGACTCTCAGTGCTACAGTGCTAGAGTCCTAAAAAAGGTGTGTGTGTGTGTGTGTGTGTGTGTGTGTGTGTGTGTGTGTGTGTGTGTGTGTGTGTGTGTGTGTGTGTGTGTGTGTGTGTGTGTGTGTGTGTGTGTGTGTGTGTGTGTGTGTGTGTGTGTGTGTGTGTGTGATAGAGCAAGAGCAAGAGAGCGCGAGAGTGAGATACAAACATATCTATATATATTTTTTTGAAAACGTTGTATGTTAGCAGTGCTTATGGGCAATCAGATTGGTCCGTTGGTCCGTCACTCAGCCTCAGGCCAATCTGATTGGTCCCTCGGCACCCCCGCCCCCGCACACCTCTCATTGGCCTGCTGCCTTCGCTCACCACACCTACACCACTGCCACACTCTCCCAAGATTCACTGAGCTTTGGGAGCCATTTTGACGCCTCACTGCTTGCTCTCACATCAGAAAATAAAATAACCCCACTGCTCATCCCCTGCCGAATACTCAGGTACAGTGTCTTCTTAGAAACAAACTATATGCCATTTTATGCATTTGCACCCCACCCTCACACAACACTCACCCCCGGCACCCAACACCGCACGGTAGCACGCCTCTTCGGACACCTCTGTTCACCGCCTCACCACCACCTCAACCCAATTTGTATGCCGCTCGGGACCACACACCGTACTCTCTAACGTGGCCCCACACCTCACGATCAGCGCGTCTTCACTCCCTCCCTCACCACTTGCGAACACGCACACCCTCTCTGGACCGCACACACTCCTCTGTACCACATCCCCAATGCCACGCCGGCACCCTCTCTGTCCCTCACACCTTACTGTGGATCCTGGAACATATCACGTTCAATGCGCCTGCCACCCCACAACCTCTGGTACTCACACGACGCACGCCCTCTCGGTACCGCACGCACTCCTCTGTAGTCTGCCAGCACCCCTCACGTTCACCGCTTACCCACACCTCCCCTCACCTCAGCAATGCCATTCCGCCACCCTCTATGGCCCGCACACCCTAATGTCGACCCAGCTCACCTTCACCGCGCCTCCCACACACCAACCTCTGTTACTCACACGACGCACGCCCTCTCGGAACTGCAGACGCACTCGGTCATCTACCCTGCCACCACACACGCATCACCACCCCTCCCCGTCAACCCTACCGCGGACACACCTCCCGTTCACCGCCTCACCCCGCCTCCCCTTCAACATCCCTTCCGTTCACCGCCTCACCCCCCCTCCTGTTCACCGCCTCACCCCCCCTCCCGTTCACCGCCTCACCCCCCCTTCCGTTTGCCGCCTCACCCCCCCTCCTATTCACCGCCTCACCCCCCCTCCCGTTCACCGCCTCACCCCCCCTCCCGTTTGCCACCTCACCCCCCCTCCCGTTCGCCGCCTCAACCCCCCACCCATTCTCCACCTCACCCCCCCTCCCGTTCGCCGCCCCTCCCGTTCACCTCCCCTGCCGTACACCTCAAGACATCACTTTGCCCGACGCAAGAGCACCAAACCCCTGAGCAGCACATCTTCAAAGCCCCCTCCTTCCCCCCTCCCCCCCTTTCTTCCCCTCCCCTCCTCCCCCCCCCCCTTTATCCCCCCTCCTCACCCTTCTCACCCCCTTCCCTCCCTTCTCCCCCCCCTTCCAGGGGCCCCGGCTGGTCCTGCAAGTTCTGCAGGTCTTCTCTGCGGGCCCCGGCTCTCCCCGCAGCTGCAGGTCTCTCTGTCCCATGTGCTTTTAACGCTGGCGCACGCGGGAAACTGGGCCAAGCTTACTTCCGGCACGCTGACATCAGAGAGGTGTGCCGGCATTGGAAGCTCGGCGTGGGACAGAAAGAAGAGGCCTACAGCAGAGGGAGATCCGGGACCTGGCCACGAGAGTACTGGCAGCTGGACAGGCTAGAGACCCAGCTTGCAGCGCCGGCCGGGCCCCCCACAGACACCTGGCTCGGGACACCTGTCCCGGCTATCCCCCCTGTCGGGGAACGGGCCGTGAAGGAGTCTATTACTATGAAGCGTTGCTAACATTGCGAAGCAACGTTGGGTTGTGAAGATTATTACTGTTTGAGTGCTGTGGACAATTGGCTTAACCGTCAAACCCCCCATACAGCACCAGGACATGTATAGGAGTGAGGAATACATGTGATCACATTACTATCCTCTGTATCACAGGCATGGGAGGAGGAGGACAGCGACGAGGAAGAATCAAGAAACCGCGCTTTAGAGGTAAATGGGAATGGCGGAGCTGTGAATCTGTCGCACACACTGTGCTATTAGCTGTTGTACAGGACACTATTTATGGAAAAGTCTGCAACACTTTACAGTGTAATAATACAGAACCTGCTGGAGATGTTTTAATGAAGGTTAGTGGGTCCCTGTTTCCTCGGGTCTCATGGGATGGGAGCGTTCCCCAAATCTGAGGTTTGTGCCCCTATTACATGGGGGGGTGGAGAAAACCATAGAAACAAAAGTAAGGAGGGACAGAGATAAATAAAAGAGATAAGATTAAAGGTGGAGAGAGAGACTGACTGGAGAGATAGGAAAGGCAGAGAGTAGGGAGACTTCTCATCCAAGGTGATGATACAGCTGTGACACATGGACACCTTCTCTGAGAAACCTTCCACTACCCATGTGGCATTACACCTCCACCGTAGGGGGTCCTGCGTCTGGGAGGGTCTGTGTAAAGGATCCTGGGGAGGGGCATATAACGGAGTTCTGGGGAGGGGTATATAATGGGTACTGGGCCTAGTGAGGTGGGTATTACGGGTACTGGGCCTGGGGAGGGGTGTATAACTGAGTACTGGGCCTGGTGAGGTGGGTATAACGGGTACTGGGCCTGGGTAGGGGTGTAGGGTATAACGGGTACTGGGCCTTGGGAGGGGTGTATAACTGGGTACTGGGCCTGGTGAGGTGGGTACAACGGTACTGGGCCTGGGGAGGGGTGTATAACTGGGTACTGGGCCTGGGGAGGTGCGTATAACAGGTACTGGCCCTGTGGAGGGCGGTATAATTGGGTATTGGGGAGGGGGTATAAGTGTCACAGGAACTCTTGCGATACAGAGTATCACTGTCCCTGGTTACAAACACTTCATGTCTCCTGCAGGTCAGCGGACGCACAAAGGTGGTGCCCTTTGTCCTAGAGGACGATGATGCGGACGACGAGGCGGACGACGAGTCAGACGACGAGGCAGACGATGAGGCGGACAACGAGGCGGGCTACGAGGCGGGCTGCAAGGCGGGCAACGAGGCGGGCTACGAGACGGGCTATGAGGCAGACAGCGAGACGGACAGCGAAGCTGACAGCGAGGCAGACAGCGAGGCGGACAGCGAGGCGGACAGTGAGGCGGACAGCGAGATGGACAGCGAGGCAGACAGCGAGATGGACAGCGAGGCGGACAGCGAGACGGACAGCAAGGCGGACAGCAAGGCACACAGCGAGGCGGACAGCGAGGCGGACAGCGAGGTGGACAGCGAGACGGAAAGCGAGACGGACTTCAAGGCGGACGACAAGTGGGGTGACGAGGTGGACAACAACGAAGGGGAATACGAGAGGTGTGGAGGGATGTGCTGCTTCCCCTTTCACAGGTTCGGGAGAAGATCCCGGGGGCAGGTAGCAGAGGGGCCAGGGCATAGAAACAGGGGTATTCTAGGGGCCCTGAGAAGTTGGTTTAACAGCAGGAGAGGCAGATAAGATCAGGAAGGCTGCGGGAGGGACAGGTACTAGAGGGAGATAGGAATATTGGGCATGAGAGGGTGAGAGAACTAGGAGCAGGGCCGGTGCACGGGTTTCATGCGCCCTAGGTGAAACTTAAAATTTGCGCCCCAGTTGTATAAAAATAATAATAAGATAAATAAAATAATAAAATAAACAGTGGCGTAGCTATCGGGGCTACGACCGCAACCCAGCGCGACGCATAATAAAAATAAAAGGGCGCCAAAATACTGGATAAAAAAAAGAAAAATAATTTTAAAAAAACCCATAAATAAATAAAAAATAATAAGAGTAAAAAATTATAATTATTATTAATGCGCCCCTAAAACCTTTGCGCGCTAGGCGACCGTCTAATGGACGGCCGGCCCTGCGAGATATGCGGGAGGAAAGGGGGTGAATGGGATAGATATGCAGGGGGATGGGGGAGCAGGTGAGTTATACACAGGGGCACAAGGGCCCCATCATCCGCATCTCTATATACTGAGTGTGCCCCTGTGTATAATAACGCTGATCTGTGCTGCTCCATCTGATCTCACTGCGCAGTGATCCAGGGACCCTCCGATCGCCATTTAATGGGGTCAGGAAGGAATTTTTTTCCCCCATTGCACAGCAGGGGTTATGTTTCGCCTTCTTCTGGATCACAGCAACAAACTGCCCTTTGTGCATGACTTATCAGTGAGATCTTTATACACCCTGCATTGATCTTCACCCCTTTGCTGCCGGAGGGGCCTGCAATGCATTGCTCTGCGTGTTACTATATCGCTCTGCAATGTGCTGCAGGCCCCTACCAGCAAAGAGATTAATTATTTCAATAAAATATTCTCTTTAATCCAACCTATGTGTAGTGTCTTTTCTATCCGTTGTATCTATTGCTAACAGCTCAGTGATTCTTCCCCAGGATCCTGCACTAGTGTCACGCTGCCAAGCCCGGGTGTGAGACAGGTTTATAGGGTCACATATACACTTCTGCCAAAACACACGTGCAAACAGGAAGCCCCTCTGATCTGTCATATCTTTTATTACACAAAACGGTTTCTAAAAGTGTAAAAAGAACATACATGGGATTCTGCTACAAATATCTCTCTAATTACAAACCAATTAGCAAATCATTCAGATTAGAGTCGAGCGAAAAGAAAGGGTTAAGTATCTCATGTACAGTATATGCAGTGCGGGCTGTTCTGCAGCATTACATGCAGGGGGCAACGTGTAGGGGATATAAGTAATGCTGATCTCAGAGCTGACCAGCTGACCTGCTCCACTGGCTGACCGGCTGACCTGCTCCACTGGCTGACCGGCTGACCTGCTCTACCGGCTGACCGGCTGACCTGCTCTACCGGCTGTCCGGCTGACCTGCTCTACTGGCTGACCTGCTCTACCGGCTGACCTGCTCTACCGGCTGACCGGCTGACCTGCTCTACTGGCTGACCGGCTAAATTACCTGAATTGTCGCCCCTGTATCTCCCAATTAAACGTTTTATTGGCATATTCTTGTTTGACTCGTTCTATACAGACATTTTCTATATATTCATTGTGGGATTTGATAACATCTGTAAGATCTCTCAGAATATCACATTCTGTACGTTTGTGCTGAAGATTTTTCCATTCTCAATTTACTTAATATTAGTTTTTGGCTTCAATTATTTATATCGAGTCCAAAATACCTTTATACATAATGCTGTTCCCTTTAGCCCACAAATGCTGCTTCATTAAAGCCCATGGGTGGCACTTTATGCATTCTCAGACTTTTAGGCAACATCCCCAATTTCCAAAAGGTGGATAAAATCTGTGCATTTTTAAATGGTTAATTTTTACATTTATCCATTGTGACAAAATATCAATTTTCTCACTCAGACTACTAAATCCCTCCCCAAATATATCCGTTTCACATAAAAGTGTGCGCGCATCTCCTTCCGTCTAACTGGCACGTCGTCCTTACGGGCGCCACAGCTTGTCACTCCACGCTGCCCTCCAGTGGTAAAAGAAATAAGATACATTTACTATACTCGTCTGGCAGCTGCTCCCGTATAAGGTGGGTAACTCTGTATTGGGGGTCTTGGTTAGAGTATATTTTATACTTATGTCGGATAGATGAGGAGTTAATATTCCTAACGGGTTATTGTGAGAGGCCTTAGATCTTATCCTATATGCACGCAGCCCTCGCCTCTCTGACCTTGAACACATACTTCAATCTGATTTTTTGAGACTTGAAACTGAATTTCCCAAAACAAACTGAGTTTAAACACTGACAAGACTGTAACAATGGTATTTGGGACCAGAGCTAAATTGCTAAAGCTACCAATGACAGAGCTTCAGATAAAAACCAACTCTAATACCATCCTAGCCCCTGTTACTTGTTTGAAATATCTGGGCATATAGTTCAACTCCCATTTAACATTTGGGTTGCACATTGATACCCTGACATCCAAATCCTATGCCAAACTTGGTATTCTTTATAAGAACGAATCCTCCCTAAGGCCCTAATGCAGTAAGCAGCGAGTAAGCCCAGAGAAGCTGGCGATAAGAGCAAAAATTACCGTTTTTTTTGCCGGAAAAAAAATAAAAATCGGCAGACGCGCGGTGATAAGCCACTTTTTGGCACTGATCGCCGGTTTTTCAAACACGCTCAATTCTATAAGCCCTGATCAGCTTATTGCGGCTGATCGCCACTTTAAAATTGCTGTTTCTTCTCCAAATTGTCCCGCCACAAAAGTTGGCAAGAAGGTGGGGTGAAGCAGCGATGAAAATAAAATGCATGTGTCCCGGAGATGAAATCCATTAATATCAGCACCAGAGACCCCCGGCATGAATCTGATGCATAAAAAATGCATTTACAGGCAACTTCATTACCGCCAAGGCAATGAAGGGGTTATACACCCATGCCAGGCTTATTGTGGGTAGCAGGGGTGGGTGAAGGTGGTATTTGGCCCTGGGTGGGTGTTTAGGCCTTGCGGGGGTGTTGCAGGATGACTTAACCTCTTCTTTATCTTAGCGGTTAATAACGCTAAGGTAATGAAGGGGTTAACCCCTCCCGCTACCCCCCCACCCGGTAGGCCTAAACACCCTTCCTTGGGACCAATACCCCATTCATCCACCCCCACTACCGACAATAAACAAAAATACACATAACAGCCCCACTACCTACCTCCTAGGTCCCTAATAAACCATTACAATATTCATGAAACCATTATTTTTTTTACACACAGGATTAATACCGCAGTCCAGCAGGGGTCCCCGGTAGTCCAGATGGGTGTCCGTAGGTTCCACAGTTCACCCTGGGGGTGCCCACCAGTGTCTGGGGGACTTGGGTTATCCCCGCTAGGCTCTGTCGGCCTCCAGGTGGTCCCCGCAGGTGTCCGTGGGCACCAACGGTGTCCACGCGTTTTTCTGGGAGCCTTCAGGTGGTTCCCACATGTCTCGGGGCCCTGGGGTGATTCCCACGGGTGTCTGGGGGGCCCTCGTGTAGCCCCGTGGGTGGCTGGGACCCCTACAGCTGTGGGGCCACTGGTTCTTCCCCGCAGCTGTCCCCCGTGGTTCCTCAGGTGGTCCCCGTGGTTCCTCAGGTGATCTTTGGGTTGTCCCCGTAGGTCCCCGCTGGCCTGCTGCACCAATCCTGTATTTAAAAAAACATGGCCTACATTTACATCAATACAGCTCCCCCACCCCACCAAACATACAGTACATTAATGGGCAAAATAACTATTATCAAGATACGTGGTCATCTCTCCCTCTTTACTATACAGACTTGCACAGACGATAGTTGCGGGCTGTGACTCCCAGACAGGCAGAAACCTGCAGTGATACCCAGGGGGAGGTGGAGAGACCTCTGATTGCTTCCTCCTCTCCTGCAGCATCTCCTCCAGTGTATCATCCCATACAGGAGTCACATCATGGGGTGGGGGGGGAAGGATCCCATCCTATATTGCAGAGGAAGGATAGCAGTGCCTGTCCTACCCCTCCTTGTCACATGGGATTAGGGCTATGTTATTGAGTGAAGGGTTGTATGTTTGTATTAGTAGGGACAGGCAAGGCCGGAGCCAGAAGGGTTCCTCCTGCCTCTGTCCTCCCTGTCTCCTGACCCTTCCTGTAGCCGGACATACAGAATATTAAAAACACAAGAGGAAATAAAACTAAGAGGTGCCGGCAGGAGAAGGCCGTGTCATATCTATTCTTATTACATTTATATCATGTTTTGTGCCTTGATCCTTCATGTAATTAACACAAAGAAAATATGAAACAGAGGCAGTTACAGGTGCAAACTCTCAGATATTCCCTTTATAATAACGCGCAAAGCAGCTCCTCCCCTAACTGCTCCTTTTATGTGTCATATCTCCTCCTCAGCCCCTAACACTGCCCCAATAAATGTGTGCATGCTGGGAGGAGGTGCTAAGACTACAGCTCCCAGCATGCTTTGAGCCGAAGAGACCTGATTTCTGTCCCCACCCCACAATCCTTCTGTTCTAACATTGAGATGCCTGATAACCAGACTTGTACTGTATGTATGTAGGTCTTTATTTATATAGCGCCATTAATGTGCATAGCGCTTCACAGTAATAACACACGTGACAATCATATACCGTAAATAACAAATAATACAAATAGCAAATGATGGGAATAAGTGCTTCAGACAAAAAGTAATATTTCGGAAGAGGAGCTCCGAAGAGCTTACAATCTAATTGGTAGGAAGAATGTACAGAGACAGTAGGAGGGCATTCTGGTAAGTGCATCTGCAGGGGGCCAAGCTTTATGTATCATGTGTATAGTATTATCCACGGTGCTACTCACATGCTTCTTTAAGCAAATGTGTCTTAAGGTGGGTCTTAAAGGTCATTCCAGAGGTGTGGGGCAGTGAGAAAGGTTTAAGGTGGGAGAGAGCTTTCGATAGAAAGGGGGTACAATGCAAGAGTCGGGATGGTGCATAGCAAGAAAATAGGGCTGAGATGTACAGTAAGGAGGGGCAGAAGAGTAAAGCTTTAAAAGTGAGGAGGAGAATTGAGTGTGAGATACGGGATTTGATAGGAAGCCAGGAGAGGGATTTCAGTAGGGGAAACGCTGAGACAAAATTAAGAAAGATTGGAGGGGCGTGGTTTGGAGCCTGACAGGGATAGTCGGGTTTGTCTGAAGCTCCCTAAGATAAACATTGACTGAGTAATACTAGTCCAAATTCAGAAAAAATAATAATTATTATATGCCAAGAATCCCAGAAGCAGACTTGCTTGCGATCGCGGGCTATTCGTGCCCCCCTGCCGGATCACCCACGGGTCGGATGACCTAGGAGGCGAACACCACGGGAGCAGAATAAAAGTGAGTGGCGAAAAAGGCAGTGACATTGCGGCACCACCGAGCTCCCAGTACCTCCTAACACACGCGGCCGATCCTACAAAATGGCCGCTGGGCACCAATAAAGAAGATAAGAGCTAGCGGCTATAGGCGGAGCGGTCTACGGCTATCTGCGCCACCGGGGCTTTCAGACTTGCCTCCCATCTAAGGGCTGGACTGTAAACGGGATGTGCGGTCGTGGTGCGGGGCTCTGGTTCGGCTGTGTGGCATCTATAATGGCCGCCATTGCCCTGTGACAGAGAGGGAGCTGTGTGCCGGGCTTACCTTCAGCCCTGCCCACGCCCCCCAACGCCTTCCTGCGCCGCCTTCCTGCGCCCCCGCTGTGAGGAGGGGGACAGAGCAGAGCAGCTGATTGACTGAGCTGTCTTGCTCCGTGCGTTCCAGCCTGCGTTTCAGCCGGATCCAAGATGGCCACCACCAGTTTGAATTAAAGGCACAGCTTCCCCAGGAAAATAAATAAACAAACATAAAATTTAAAAAAAAAAAAAACAGCCTGATCCTAAACAAGATGCTGCTGAAGCATAATAGTAACATTCAAAAGCAGCTATACATGCCTTTGCCACTAGGCAACGCCCACGCCTGAAAACCAAATTGCAGTTTTATTAAAGTGGCTCGTCTACAGAGGAGTGACACAGCAGTCACCTGCAATATTGAATAACTTTGCTCTTTTAAAAATGTTCTAAGGGGAGCGCATGCGCGTCGGCAAGGGAAATAGTTGCCTAAAACTTGGGCTCCGCCCCCACCGGCAGTAAAAAGAATCTAAAGCGGCGGATAAATATCGCAAATCCGACAGCGGCGGCAACCATAGGAACATCCAAACAGGCCAAAAGGGGGACCCCGGTACTAACGGACTATTTTAATAGATCGGAGATGGCTAAGGCGGGAAGTTCAGAGTCACGGAACGCGGGCTCCGATTCTGAAAGTGAGCGCAAATCAGGATCTACCACGGCCAACCCAAAACTAATAGTGGAGTAATTTTAAAAAATGTTATGAAGATCTATATGATGGTATAGAATAGCCTCCCGGCCACTATGTCTTTTCCTGGGCCCTACCAATGTAAGCCCTGTTAGGTGCTGGAAGTGGAGGGGATAATTCCTTCCTAAGGCCTTGTGTAGTTTTGAATCCTTGGATTGTAACAGAGTATCCAAGGGCGGGCCTTAGCAACAGCAAGAGAGTGCCAACCTGAGGGTTGGGTACTGATTGGACCACACACTGGATGTGAGGGCCTATCAGTATCCAGATCTGGTTTGTTATGAGTCAGAGTTACAGCCACTCCCAAAAGGATATAAATAATGGTACTTTCCTAAATTCTGGGCTCTTGTCATTTTCTCTCCTCCCACTGTGGAGTGAGCAACATATGCCCCCATCTCATAAGGAGATGTGAGGAGAGGTCCAACAGGCCTGACCTGGGCCTAAAGCCTGAGTCAGGGCACAGCTGGAAGGGAAGAATGTAATGGCTCTTTTATGTAATCTGCATGCAATAAATACCAAGAAAATATAATGGAGTGTGATTTACTGTCTGCTTAAAGAAGAAGAGGTGTCTGCATGGGCCATCCCCTGCCTTCACAGAGGATCCATGCTGACTGGAGGTGCTGCACAAAGCAAGAACAAAAGTAACCTGTGATCCTGTCCTGTTTCTGCCCACAACATCGTGGAGCACTCAGCCCTCCTGTTTACCAATAGGTACAGCCCAACAACTAGTGAAGTAGTTGTAGAAGCAGACCACCCCAATCTCACTTAGACAGGGGGTGGGGGGGGGGTACAAGGGCTGCAATGGAGTAAAAGTGGCACACAATTCTAGAACAAAAAGAGCTCTAAGGGAGTTCCTGAAAAGCTCCAAGCTGCCAAGATTAGGCAGTTAGGATAGGGAGGTACTGGGAGCAAGTTTTACAATAGAAGAATTGTCACGGGTAGTCGACAAGCTGAAACCATCCAAGGCTCCGGGGCCGGATGGCTTCTCGAATCTCTATTATAAGAAGTTCTTTGAGCAATTGTCTCCTTCGGATGTTCAATGCGGTCCTGGCAGTGGCCCCATTTCCCAAGCAGATGCTCCAGGCGTAGGGTGACCATTGTCCTGGAACTAGATTCCATATTCCTCTGTCTCCCTTTGCAGTTTATGGTATTCATTTCTCCCTAGTTAGCTGCCTGTTATTTTCCCTGTCCCAGAAGCTTGCTGCACGTGTAAAAGACAACATTTTGATACACATGTTATTTACATAGACATAGTCAGTGAGTTGCTATAGCAACCTCAGCCTTTCTTTCAGAATGGGCTAGTCTGCACTCCCCCTCTGCCCTGCTCACAGATGGTCTGTCCACAGACTATCCTGCTACCCAGATTCCCTCTCACTTCCTTTTACCGTCTACATTGGCTGAGTGAGTACCTTCTGTTATTCTCTCTACTGGCAAGGCCTCATCCTTTTCTCCTTTCCCCACTATCAAGCACACTCACCATAGAGACATTCTCCCACAACACCATCATCCACAAGTACCTTGGGGAATCTATGCTTTCCCCAATAAAGTGAAGAAAAGACAAAGTACTTGTTGTGCTTGTAACAGGAATGAGTTGAAACTATCTGGGCTATTCATACTAAACGTGACTGGTCTCAGAATAGTGAAAAGGAGGACCGTGTGCCTTACAGACACATACAGGAGCTGCTACTCAAAGACTTTATGCTTACACAGAGCAGTCTCTGCAGACTGACAAGCAGCAGCCTTACTATCAACAATCAGCTTGCACTGCACACAGCCTGCAGCAGTACAGCTGTCAGCTTACACTGCACACAGCCAGCAACCAACTTTGCACACAAGGCAGCAGCTGTGCAGACAGACAGTTCATAGCACACAGAACTTTGTTTGCCTTTTTCTGTTTGAGTTCACCCTCTGCCCAGCTCTGTAGTGAGGAGCTACCATCTCACCTACCCCTGCGCACATCCCCCGGTTAGCGCCACCAAGGGCCACGCCACCGGACACCCGGCAGGACACGGGTCAGAGCCACCGGACACCTGTGAGTACAGCTACCCCTACACTGAATGCTGCAGGACACTGCTCTGCATCATCTGAGACAGTCGCCCATCGCTGATGCAGGTAAAAGACCGCACGCCACACGCAGTGGCTAAAGGCCTACACACACCTAAAGCATGGCAGAACTCAGAGCCTCACCAGACATCACGCAGGAGAGTGACCACTCAGACACATAGACCGCTGCGCAACTGCAACAGGCACAGGCAGATTCAAGGCCTAAACGGACAGTCACACTGGCACAAAAGGCCCGCGAAAAGTACAAAACTGACATTGACGCACACCGCGAAAAGTTAGAGGAGGCCTGGGAGGACACTGGTTTTGAAATATGTAACGTTGCAAGTACTAGCGATCAGGAGAGACAGATTAGGCAAGCGATAGCACAATTAAGGTCAAGTCACAAACGCTACCAAATGCTGTCACAAACATATCTCGCCTACCTGAAAAGAATCAACACGGAAGAAAGCCTCAGCGAACGTGACCAGCAGGAGGGAACCGACCTGGAGCGCGACAGCTTCCTGCAGACCACCATCACGGATGCCCAAAGCGAGAGAAAAGAGCTTCTCCTGGAGACTGCATCATAGCGCTCCAGCACATCCTGATTCTGCGCTCGACTATTTCCAATCCGAGTTCTTAAAACTCTGTGATACCCATGCTCCACTACGCAGAATAAGGGTACGGGGGGCCCACCTTCCATGGGTTACACCTGACCTTATAACACTCTACCAGTTCAGGGATGCCTTGTGGAAAAGCCACAAAATAACTGGCACTACCAAGGATCTCAATCACTACAGATGGCTGCGGAACGTGTGCACAAGGCAAACAAGGCACGCAAAAGCACAATATTACTGTGACAATCTCCTCCAGAACACATCAAACCCAGCTAACGTCTGGAAGGTTATTAACAACATATTCCAGCCTTCTAACCACCAACAGCCAAGTAATATCACTAAGGGCGATATTACTCTGACAAACCCCACCGACATTGCAAATGCATTCAATGATTACTTTGTGGGGTGTGCTACTAACTTATTAGCAAAACGCAACCCAAACCACAAACCTGAATCTCATCCTGGGAGTACCCCTATAGCCCCACCCCCTCCCAACATTGCCCACAATTTTCAATTTGGCCCAGTATCCGAAGAGGAGATTACACAAGCGCTTCTCAAATTAAAACTAAGCAGCCAATGTGGACCTGACTTACTACAATCTAGGTTCCTAAGACTTGGAGCCCCAGCAATTGCCAAACCAATTGCTTCCATTTTCAACGCTATCCTGTGTTCTGGCCAAATCCCTAAGACCTGGAAAGCTGTCAGAGTTGTCCCAGTCTTCAAAAGTGGGGACAAAAACACTGTCTCAAACTACAGACCAATCTCCCTTCTCCCAATCCTATCCAAAGTCATGGAAAAATGTATCCACTCCCAATTAAGCGATTACTATAACAAGACAAATTTTCCTAGCCAATTCCAATCTGGCTTTCGCCCCAAACACTCCACCGTAACTACCCTGCTAAAAGTTTGCAATGAAATCAAGTGTGGAATGGAACGGGGTCAACACACTGGTGCAGTATTCCTAGATTTTGCAAAGGCTTTTGATACTGTTGATCATGCTATCCTGCTTAACAAACTCCAGAGCTCTGGAATAGGGAAGCATGCTTTAAACTGGTTTCAGTCCTACCTATCAAGTAGATCCCAACATGTGTCCATCTCTGGCGCTAACCAACCCCCTGGCTATCACCTGTGGTGTCCCGCAAGGCTCTGTTCTGGGGCCCCTACTCTTCTCAGTGTTCATTAATGATCTTCCCACAGCTTGTCAGGAAGCCTCAATACACATGTATGCAGATGACACAATCCTATATGCACACAGCCATAGCCTCTCTGACCTTCAATACATACTTGAGTCAGACTTTTTCAGACTCGAAAACTGGATTTCCCAAAACAAACTGTTTTTAAACACTGACAAGACTGTAACAATGGTGTTTGGAACCAAGACTAAATTTGTAAAGCTCCCAGTGACTGAGCTCCAGATTACAACCAAAACTAACATCACCCTAACTCCTGTTAATAGTTTTAAATACCTGGGCATATGGTTTGACTACCACTTAACATTCGGGATGCACATTAATACCCTGACAACCAAGTCGTATGCCAAACTAGGGGTACTTTACAGGAACAAATCCTCCCTAAGTCTCCTGGTCAGAAAACGTATCGCACAGCAGATGCTAATGCCAATTATTGACTATGGAGACATAGTACTGTATATGGCTCGGCACCTCAAACCCACCTTAGCAAACTTGACACCCTCTACAACTCAATTTGTCGTTTTGTTCTCCATTGCAACTATAACACACATCACTGCGAAATGCTCAAAGAACTAGATTGGTCATCACTCGAGTCTAGGCGCAAAGTTCACCTTTCCTGTCTTGCCTTCAAATTCTTTATGGGCAAGCTACCCAGCTAGCTGAACAAGCTCCTCACCCCTACCACATGCAGCACCTATCACCTGAGATCAGACTCCAAAAGACTGTTCATGGTCCCAAGGCTTAACAAAGTATCCGGCCGCTCCTCCTTCTTTTACCGTGCACCCCAAAACTGGAACAACCTACCGGAGACTCTTACATCCACCACCAGTCTAAGTTCTTTCAAATCTAAGGCTGTCACACATTTTAATGTAGTCTGTAATTGTTTCATACGCCCATAATAAGAATTATCTTTAACTGTGCATGCTTTGTCTTGTATATAATGTATACCCTGCTCATTATGTAACTGTATTTGTAAGCATGTATTATTTGTCTTAACTCTGTGCCCAGGACATACTTGAAAACGAGAGGTAACTCTCAATGTATTACTTCCTGGTAAAATATTTTATAAATAAATAAATAAATAACATCCAGACACTCGTCAAGGTCAGCAAGATCAGTGCAATATCACGTGTCTAGCGCAAGCGTAAACGACACCAAGCCACCGCAGAGGCCGCACGTGCCAGGGCCGCATATGCTCAGAAAGAGGCAGCCATGAAACTAGAAAGGGCCCGCATAGAAGAGGAGGAGCAGACAGCTGCTGCCACCGCCGCTGCAGCCACTGCCACCGCTGCACGGAAAAAGACAGAGGTGGACGTCAACCTAGAGGCCCTAAATCAAGAAAGGGAAGCTGCTGCCGCCATAACCCAAGCCGAAGTCTTAGAAGCAGCCGCGCAACAGGATGGCGGGGAGCAACCGTACAGACGGATAGCCTCAGAGGATCCAGCCCAACGCACTGAAGACTACGTAAGGAGCCTCTTCAGTGTAAACACCAGCACACCATCTCAACACGACGGGAGTGATACCACAAACACCGAAGACTTGCTAGGTCCACATGGAGAAGATGCTGTTCCTTTAAGGGTACACTACCTGGGACAGTCACAGCCGCAACAGTGATCCACACGCCAGTGCGCACACGGATGCACTACAACAGGCTCGCAATCCAGGTACACCCACACGGGAAAACACAGCCCCTCACACTGACCAGCAGTCATCATGCGACCACGCCAAGAAATAGGCGACCGCATGGACCCTCCCAGCAACTACTTCAGAACGTGACCAACACGCCGATGCTTCAGGCCTGACAGACATGGCCAAGTACATGATCCGGTGTGACCTGGTGCAAACAGGACTTACCAACTTTGACGACCGTCCCGAGAACTACCGTATGTGGAAGTTCGCATTCAAGGATGCAATCAAGAGCCTAGGCGTATCAGCTAGGGAAGAACTCAGACTGCTAGCCAAATGGCTGGGAAAAGAATCCATGGAACACGCGAAGAGACTCGGGGCAGCAAATGCGAACCACCCCCAAGTAGGTCTTGACCTAGTATGGGAAAGGCTAGAAGACTGCTACAGTAGCCCCGAAGCAGTCGAGGAGTCGCTCTTCAAAAGAGTCGACAGCTTTCCCAAGATCACAGCTAGAGACTACTCGAAGTTATGAGAACTCGGGGACCTGCTGCAAGAGCTGGAGTTTGCAAGAAAAGACCATTCCTTAACAGGTCACAACATCCTAGACTCAGCTCGTGGAGTGAGACCCATCTTGGAGAAGCTACCCTTCAACCTCCAAGAAAGGTGGATTTCACAAGGCTCCAAATACAAAAGGGAGAAGCACGTCGCCTACCCCCCATTTTCAGTCTTCTTAAGCTTCATTTGCGAAGCAGCAAGGACGAGAAATGATGAAGCATCTTAGGTGCGCAGACCACATCCAGTGCCAGCCACCCGAGGAATGAAAGGTTAGCAGCGAGATACAAGGATGCCAGAACACCCATCTCGGTCCACAGGACGGACGGGTCCCCTACGACCCACGCGAGTCCCGACCAGGCAGCCGTCAAGAACAAGAAACCAAGGGACCTTAACAAAGAATTTCCTATACACAAAAGGCCGCATCCGCTTAACAAGTGTATCGGATTCAGAATGAAGCCCATAGAGGAGCGAAAGAACTTACTCAGGGAATGGGGAGCTTGCTTCAAATTTGGTGCATCCACAGCCCATCTATTCAAGGACTGCAAAGGAGCTATACAGAGTGCAATAGCGACAGGCACATAGCCGCTTTACACCCAGAGACTATGAAACCCAAATCTAGCAAGGCTCCTAACCCTACGACAAAGCAGGGCAGGGAGGAAGAAGAGGGAGATACACCGCCCACGACGTCGGTAGTGTCCAAATGCACAGAGGTATGTGGGGAAATAAGCGACGGTAGATCTTGCTCTAAAATATGTCTTGTAGCAGTGCACCCAGAGGGACAACCCCAAAGAGCTAAAAGGATGTCTGCTATCATCGACGACCAGAGGAACCGATCGCTGGTCAGGTCAGAATTCTTTGACATGTTCAACATACAAGACAGCGCCTCTCCTTACACTCTCAGAACGTGCGCAGGGCGAATGGAAACTACAGGGAGGAGAGTGAATGGATACACCATATGCTCAATAGACGGCAAAGTGAAAATGCCCCTTCCCACACTCATCGAGTGCAATCACATGGCGGAAGATAGGAGCGAAATCCCCACACCAGACGTGGCGCGACACCACCCCCATCTCAAAGCTATTGCCGATCGTATCCCACCACTAGACAAAGGTGCCCAGATCATGCTGCTACTTGGCAGGGACATCATGAGGGCACACAAGATCCGTGAACAGTGAAATGGGGACCACAACGCCCCAAGCGCTCAAAGGCTCGATCTAGGATGGATGGTAGTGGGAGAAGTATGCATAGGCAGGATACGCGGACGCGACAACGTAGACACCCTACGAACAAACTTGTTGGAGAACGGTCGTGCATCCCACTTCAAACCCTGTCCGAACCACTTCCAGGTCCATGAGAAGCTCGAGACCAAAAAGAAATATGGAGATGCGCTTGTGACAAACAAATACACTGATGACCTAGGGTTTACAGCGTTCCAGACAACAAAAGACGATGACAGACAGGCGCCATCAATGGAAGATAAAGAAATCATGGAGTACCGCATGAAAGCACATGTCTTCGGTAACAGCCCATCACCTGCGGTGGCTGCCTACGGCCTCAGAAGAACGGCTCAAGACGGAGAAGCAGAGTTCGGGAAAGACGCGAGGAACTTCGTCGAAAGAGAATTTTATGTGGATGACGGATTGAAATCAGTCCCCACCGAAGAAGAAGCCATAGACCTACTCAAAAGGACACAAAAGATGTTAGCAAACGCCAACCTAAGATTGCACAAAATAGCTTCCAATAGTGCCATAGTGATGAAGGCGTTCCATGCGGATGATCACGCAAACGATCTCAAAATTTGGATCTGGGGACCGACACGCCTCCCATACAGCTGAGCCAGGGGATAAGCTGGAATCTTAAAACAGACACATTTACGTTCCAGGTAGCCATCGAGAAAAAACCCTACACACGACGCAGAGTCCTATCCACTGTTAACAGTCTTTACGATCCGCTAGGATTCATAGCTCCTGTCACTATACAAGGGAAGTCTTTTCTCAGAGAAATGTCCTTCGAGAAGCAGGACTGGGACATCCCACTACCTCCAGAAAAACGGAAAGAGTGGGAAACGTGGAAGTATTCCTTGAAGACCCTTGAGCAACTTCAGATCCCACGCCCCTACTCGCCCATATCTCTCACCGCTGCACACAGCAAAGAGCTTTGCGTGTTCTCAGATGCCTCCACAAAGGCCATAGCAGCGGTGGCCTACCTAAAAACCACGGACGTGGGTGGAAGTTACCATATCAGGTTCATCCTTGGCAAGGCTAAGCTGGCGCCACAACCCGACCACACCATACCCAGACTAGAGCTATGTGGTGCAGTGTTAGCGTTAGAACTGGCAGAACTCATCGAAAATGAGATGGACTGCAAACCAGATGCTGTCAAATTCTACACAGATAGCAAGGTGGTACTAGGCTACATATGTAACAAGAAAAGAAGATTCTACGTATACGTGGCCAACTGCGTAGAAAGAATCAGGAAGTCAACCCGATCAGAACAATGGCACCATGTGCCCACAGACCAAAATCCTGCAGACCATGCCACAAGATCAGTACCCGCAGCGCAACTGCAGAATACGTCGTGGCTCACAGAACCCACGTTTCTTATGCAGCCCGTGGAAACGCCATCAACCCCAGTTGGCGACTTCGAACTCGTGGATCCCGAAGAAGATACAGAGATACAGTAAGTAATATGTTGGTAATCAGGGGTCCTAGAGCTGTGATTGATCAGGCATTAACCTCTTGCTTAGACCCCACAACACCCCTCATATAGATCCCCCAACATCCTTCAAATAGACCCTCAATGCAGAGGTTAATGGCTGATATTTTCACAGTATAACCATGAATTTGTTTGCATTTTTTGAGGGTAGACAACTGAGGACATGTTGTTGGCTAGAGAATTTTCACCAATAATCCTCCTACTGCTGCGACACACTTTATTCGAGCAAATACCCAGTATGTACCTGGCAGATACCTGGAATGCGCCGCTCCTCACCTCTGACAAGCCCCGTTGCGTTTGCCTTCCCAGCCATGGTTCATGCCTGGCTGACGGGCGGCTGATCTGTTAAATGATAATGATTAGGATTTAATAGGCTGCAATGCTTCGCGTGTCTACCAGATGGCATAAATTCCTGAATTGTAATGCAGTATATATATATATATACTGTGCAGTATTGCAGCCAGCGGGAATAAAATGCTCCAATCCCTGCCTGGAAAATAACGCAATGCACTCGCGCAGAAAACAGTCACAAACCTCAATACACCCGAGTATACCCGAATTCGTGGGACTAGCCGAGCTCGAATAAAGTGTGTCGCCAGTGTATCCCACCACAGAATTTTACAGACACGAGTACCTGTAGTGAAAACCTTACAATCAAATGTTGCTGCCTGAGGCACAGGGAGATAGAGGGACTTGCTCAAGTTTCTCTCTCTCTGAAGCCACCTTTAGGTAAGACATTAATTAACGTCAGGTTAAATTCCTGTGCTAACCTCAATGGCTTTTAGTGCACATACGATGTTAGGAAGAACCAGGGCTAGATTGGAGAAGGAACATCATTCTGGCACTTATTTTAGCAGCCGGAACAGCTTTCCAACAGTTCAACAGCCACTCTGCCTCCTTTCCCCAGGCCCTACTTCGGTAACATAGGTACGCAGCTTGTCAGTGACCTACCCGGATGCAGTAGGGGCACGGCCGGCAGTCTAACCCTGCAAGCTGGGCCCAGCCGGAAGTCAGGCGCAACTCCCTGCATTGCCTGCCTGAGTGGGCCCTCCTCCATCCCTGCCTGGGCACAGTCTGGGAAGCTCCGCGCCAACGTTCCCCAGGTGCGGAGCTTCCCAGTGCCCAGGCAGCCGATACCAGAAATTGGCCCCAACTTCTGCCTGGGCCTTACTTGCAGGCTTAGACTGCCAGGGCAGGCTCCCTCTGCTGTCGGTAGGTCACTGACAGGCTCTGCAGCTACGTACCCCAGGTAGGGCTGAGGGAAAGGAGGGAGAGTGGCTGCAGAAATGCTGGAACGCTGCTAAAATAAGTGCTGGAATGGTGTTCTGGATGCGTTTCTGTTCCACTCTAGCCCTGGTTCTGTCAGGTTTTGCCATCGCGGCCATTTCCCTTCAGCTCCAACACATCCTTTTTTGCCTCCACCAAGATGACAGACATCTGAGGTCATTTTACCATCCCCCAAGATGGCCGAAGTGGCTTCATTCTGCCCTAAACCTGGATGGAGGTTGTTATCAGCTGCACCTGTTCCTGGCCTCTATGAGGAAGCAATTTCCATGCAGCCAATGTCTGATCATTTATGCTCTTGGACACCGTTGGTTATCCTTCTTCTGATTTGCCTGTCCTGAACATTTGCTGAACCTCTGCCTGGACTTGGACTCTGTTTGCCTCTCTCCTGCCCTGACCTTGAAACCCCGACTACGCTGCTGTACAGTACCGTGCTCTGATCTTGGAACCGTGATCCCAACCATGGCTTGTGACTTGGATATTCTCTTTAATCATGAGTCAGCCCCAAGTCCTGTGGACCTCGGTGAGGTAAGGGGCACCATTTCATATCAAGGCTGTTTACTGGGAGATCAAGAGAAGCGTATGTCTCTTCAGGACCAGCAATTGACTATGATCGCCACGTTTCTGCAAACTTTTTCAACTAGCCTTGAGGCGCTACTAATGGTTCTTGTGATAAAAATCACCCTCAAAATATGGTATAATCTTCCCCTGATTCACAAATTGTTTGATCGACTTAGAAGAGCTACACTGTTCATGAAGCTTGACCTCCGCGGAGCCTACAACCCAATTCATATATATAGGAGGGTGACAAATGGAAGATGGACTTCAACACCAGGGATGGGCACTAGGAGTACCTAGTCATGCCCGTCGACTTATGTAATGCCATGGTGGTATTTCAGTCCTTCAATCACAAAGTATTCCATCATAAATTTGCCAAGTTACAAAAGTGCCTCTGATCAATTGAAGATTTTCTTCTGGGGTACATTATTTCCTCTGACGGCTTGGAAATGAATCCTGCAAAGTATCTCCTGTCCTTGAATGGCCTACTCCAACCACCCTAAAACCCATTCAAAGATTCTAGGGCTTTGAGAATTACTATCTATGGTTCATCTGGAAACTTCTCTCAGGATACGGCTCGCATCATGGCTCTCACGAAGGGGGCAAATCCTTTTCAATGGCTCTCACTGCCTTTCAGACACTAAAGACAATCTTCTCCACAGCACCCATTTTGGTTAACCCAGATCCTTCAAAGGCTTTAATTCTAGAGGTAGACACCTATGACTTTGGGTCTAATGAGGTTCTTTCTCAAAAGAGTGAATTCCATGGCAGGTTACCCCTGTGTGCTTTCTTGGAAAAAAATCAGGCTGAAAAGAATTATCAGGAACAGAGAACTTCTGGCAATCAAGATGGCCTTGGGGGAATGGCAACATCTATTGGAGGGCACAACATCTCCCATCCATTTCCTATCATCCAGGTTCAAAGAACATCAAGGTCGATGCTCTCTCTACACAATGTCTGGCAGATGGAGAAGAGGAGACTAACAAATGACCCATTAACCCTCAGGCACGCATCATCTCCTCTATCACGCAACAACCCTGTGAGCATTTGTGTGCCTCCCTAAGCTCTTTGTTCCTCTACTCTATCATGAGGATTCTTCATTGGGGACATTGCTCAAAGATTTTGAGACATCGAGGTGAGAGGAAGACTTCCAACTTCCTAGAGCGCACCTTCTGTTGGCTTGAGATAAATAAGGATATTAAGCAGTTCATGACTGCTTGCACTTTCTGCGTGCAGAACCAAGGTACCCAGAGCACTTCCTTCTTGCCTTCCCCAATCCCTGCCTTTCCCTGACCACCCCTGGACCCACTTAGTGAAGGATTTCATAGTGTAATTGCCACCATCTAAGGTAATGACCACCATACTGGTAGCGGTCAACCGGTCTTCCCATAGGAGATATTTTGCATGCATTTGGGTTTCTATGGCTAAAGTCTCCAACCAAGGGCCTCATGCAGTAAAGGCTGATAGAAAAAAATCACCAGGGTTTTTAAATCGCCATTTTTGGCAGCGTTGCTATCAGGGTATGCAGAAAGGCCTGAATACCGTTGATTGCAACATTTGGAAAAATGGCGAGTAGCCGGCGGCAATGGGATCTGCCCTCTGAAAGGAGCTCACCCGGTGGGTTCTATCTGCTGCAGAGAGAGAGAGAGTTGTCTCTCCCTGCGCAAATGTCGTCGTCATTTTTTGACATTTTATTAATAGTATAGGTGAGCAGAGGGTCTCCGGAGCAGAACCGCATTCATTTCAGGTCCGGGGACCCCCTGCTTCCCAAGATACAGACCCCGTTATGGGGTGCCGGGATCTCCTATGCATTTAAATGCCCCATGTCATGTGACAGTGGGAATCAAATGCATAGGAGATACCGGCACCCCATAACGGGGCCTATATCTCGGGAAGCAGGGGGTCCCCGGACCTGAAATCAATGCGGTTCTGCTCCGGAGACCCCCTGCTCATCTACACTAGTATTAAAACACAAATAAAAAATGTTTTTAAATTCCATACCATAGCAGATATCTGCTATTGTAATGAAGCTGCTTTAATGTAATTTTTATTAATAATGTGCGGGAGCAGGGGGTCTCCTGAGCTGAACCGCTTTGATTTCAGCCTCAGGGACCCCCTGCTTCCCGAGTTACAGGCCCTGGTATGGGGCATCGGGTGCCGGTACCGCCGCCATTTTTAAAGGATCCACGTGACATAACTGGGTAATTAAAATACCAGGTAAGAACACTGCAGAGGATTGGTTGACAGCATGAACAGGAAAAAAGGGAGTTGAGAATGACTAAAGCACCAACCTTTGGATTTGAAGACAGGGAATTTGAGGCACAATGGAGTCAGATCTTGGACCAATGTTCCTTCAAATTGATTGATTTAATCATACAACACAGAATGAAAGAGAAACATCTAGCTTTCAAACAAGTTAAAGAATTACAAACCAAATTGCAGGACTTTATTGACATGGATCAATTCAAGGAATTAGATGACAAATTAGCAAACGAAGGAGTCTGGAACAAGCACTGCAAAGAATCCGGGCGGGAGGCGGGTTAAAAAAGAGCTAATTTATTCAGGCATCAAGCCTCAGGACATACAACAAAACCGGTAGGTTCCTCTGACGCGTTTCTTATCAAAGATAAAGTGCCTTTTGGCAAGAAACGCATCAGAGGAACCTACAGGTTTTGTTGTATGTCCTGAGGCTTGATGCCTGAATAAATTAGCTCATTTTTAACCTGCCTCAAGCCCGGATTCTTTGCAGTGCTTGTTCCAGACTCCTTTGTTCGCTTTTTCTTACTTTGGGAGCGACGCACGCCAAGCAGGACGGATGCAGGGTGATCCAGTGAGTATTTGACTCATATCATTTATGGTTCTTTGTTCATTCCAAGTGGCCAGTGTGTATCTGAGAATTTTTGTTAGTCACACGGAGCAGGAGGATTACATAGGAGGAGGGAAAGGAATTCCAGTATATAGTTACTAGGTACGCTCACAATTACTACCAGGGAAGATTGCCAGCCCCCCTCCTTTATCCCCCGTGTATATTCCATGTGTGAACATTATCAACTTACATATACCACAGTATATAGTGCCACGGGACATTAACCTTTGGAGGAATGATTATTTTCCGTCCTAACCTGAGAATTTGATTGACTCAGTACATTATAAATCTACACCATCCACAGAAGAGTTTCTGTAGCACCCCGTTGGGACTTGTTCCCATTCTATAGATGACAAATTAGCCAGTAACATTAACAAATTTGAGAAAAATATAATGCAAACCAAACAAAACAAGTTTGAACGTGATCAGCTCGATTATGAGCGTAACCAAATTTATATTTGGCATAAACCACAACAACAAAGAAAAAATGCTAAAAACGTCCCTAGGAAACAGACACCAAAGAAACAGGCTAAATCTATTCTCAAGAAATCCAATACAAAACTAAGTGATAAATCGGTTGATTCGGACACAACTGATAATGATTACACTACTGTACACACAGTGTCTCCTTTTCTGAATATGACGCTCTAGGTTCCTCAGCAGATGAGATGAATACCTCTGGGAAATCAAACTCCAGTCAAAAAAAGGTATTCTTAAGCGTTATATGACGTCAAAAAACAAAGAGGTAAAAGGAATAGACCCAAATCCAGGAGTCAATACCCCAAAGAAGAGGAGGTACTAACAAATGAAAATACCAATGTCATCAAAATCTCACAATATTTACTTACACAAGCTGAATACAAAGTCCTTGATCTAGGTTTGACATTTGTTCCGGATAAAAATTCAATCTGTTCACCACTAGAGTGGATTTATATATACTACCGACACGCTTTATCACTCTGCGGCCAGATCCGCAAGCCGGGAGATTTCCCGGCTTGCTAGTGGCCGCCCCTCGGCGTGCCGCGCGTCATAGACGCGCGGTCACGCGTATTCGGGAGCGTGCGCCCTCTGCACGCGCGTCCAGGGGCTCCCCGAGGGAGCCCTGGTGTCCCGCGATCGCGGGACAGCGGCAGGGGGTTCCGGGGGACCCGGCGGACCCGGCAGCGGTAGGGAGAGCGCCCCGATCGGAGGGCGCTCTTCCGCTGCTTCGGCGCGCGCCCGTCACTCTCGGGCGCGCGCCAGGCTACTGCTGCGGCCAAGAACGGGCAAATGCTCGAATAAACTTGGCCGCAGCAGTAAATGTATCCGGAAGCTATCATTAAGGCGATTCTTTAAGGGGAAATCTATGAAATCTGGCACTTTTTCACAGGACTCTTTGCATTTAGTGCCTGATTACCCTAAAGAAACTATACCTATTTTTGATATTGGAGAACATCTTACATTTCGTGATCATTTCTTTTTTCAAGATATGTTAGATCTGTCAGAAGAACACACAGAATGTATTGATACATCTATCTCTTTTCTAGGGAGAAAGCCATCAGGTCTGCACAATAGATCGAAATTTTGTCCTGGAATAATGACAAATAATGCTATTGATTTATTTCAACAAACAGTGGAAAGCTGGGCCTCCCCTTCCCTCAGCACTGCCCCCCTCCCTTCTCTCCTCCAGTAATGCTGGGCCTCCCCTTCCCTCAGCACTGCCCCCCTCCCTTCTCTCCTCCAGTAATGCCGGGCCTCCCCTTCCCTCAGCACTGCCCCCCTCCCTTCTCTCCTCCAGTAATGCCGGGCCTCCCCTTCCCTCAGCACTGCCCCCCTCCCTTCTCTCCTCCAGTAATGCCGGGCCTCCCCTTCCCTCACCACTGCCCCCCTCCCTTGTCTCCTCCAGTAATGCCGGGCTCCTTAGGCTCCGCCCCTCTGTCCCTCCCTTTAGGCTCCGTGGGCCTGCCAGTCTCATCTGCAATGGCTACCTATGCTGCTCCAGCATCCCATCCACGGGCCCCAGATAACCCACATGCCCCCTTATATCCCCTCCCAGGCACCTTACCAACCGCAAGGGGGACAGGCCTTATTTTTGTGTGTGTTTGCAGAGGTGGGCTTATTGTGTGTGTGTGGGTGTGTGTCACTGTGTGTCTGTCTCTGTCACTGTGTCACTGTGTGTGTGTCAATGTCACTGTGTGTGTGTGTGTGTGTGTGTGTGTGTGTGTGTGTGTGTGTGTGTGTGTGTGTGTGTGTGTGTGTGTGTGTGTGTGTCACTGTGTGTGTCCGGCACTGTCACTGTGTGTGTGTGTGTCACTGTCACTGTGTGCGTCCGGCACACAGTGTGTCTCACTGTCTCTGTGTGTCTCACTGTCTCTCTGTGTGTGTGTGTCTCACTGTCTCTATGTGTGTGTCTCACTTTCACTGTGTGTGTATGTCACTGTCTCTCTGTGTGTCTCTGTGTGTGTGTCACTGTCTGTGTCACGGTCACTGTGTCACTGTGTTTGTGTGTCACTGTCTGTGTGTGGCTGTATCCTCCCCTCCAAATTCCATCAACATGGCTTCGCAATGTCACGTAATGCCCATTGCCATAACAACGAGACGCTCCATGATATCACGCGGCATCAAGTTGACATGACAATGGGACGTATTATGGTGCCGAGGCATCACGTGATGCCACATTGTCATGGCAACATGTCACCGCCTGACATCAGTGTCTCGTTGTTATGGCAATGGGGTGCATCACGTAATGTCATTTGTTTTAGAAATAATTTTTTAATGTGTCCCGGATTTTCGTTTTTAAAATCTGGTCACCCTTAGCAAGTGGTAAGTCTGCTCCATGCCTCCTTTGCTCCGATTTCCCCCCCCCTGTTCTGATCCCCCCTGCTCCGATTTCCCCCCCCCCCCCCTGGCGCACGTCCAAGTCCAGAGCAGCAGCAGCAGCCTGAGGTGATGAAGGACCTGAGTATCACCAGGGCGGTGTGGGTAAGCAGCGCTCCGGGGGGGGGAGAGGGTATAAGAGGAGTGGGGCTTGGGGGATGGGGGGGTATCAGAGGCTTGGGGGATAGAAGAATGAGTCTGAGGAGGGAGCTGTGCAGGGCCCTGACAGGGGAAGGGCAGCAGGGCCCTGGGACACCACCAGGCATGATGCCTAATCCCTGCACCATTGGTCTCCTTGACTTCAATACATGTTGTGTGATTAACTTTTGCAGACAGCCCCCCCCCCCCCAATGATCTGTGCCCCATAAAATGTCTCAGTGTGATCTAAGCTGTCAGACCGTCCCTCATGCATCTCAAATTGCCACTTCTTGCAGCTGATTGTCATTCTTGTTTAGAGAGTGTCCGAAAGTGAGTGAGAGAGTGAGCGTATGAGTGAGAGGATCTGAGAGAGTGTGTGATTTCCCCCACCCCTACTCCGGTGTGTGTGTGTGTGTGTGTGTGTGTGTGTGTGTGTGTGCGCGCGTGTGTGTGTGTGTGTGTGTGTGTGTGTGTGTGTGTGTGTGTGTGTATACAGACACCAACCCACAGTCATTCATAGTCATCCACCCACTCGTCAGTCAGTCAGTCACCAAGTGTCAGTCAGTCACCCACCCAAGTGTCAGTCAGTCACCCACCCAAGTGCCAGTCAGTCACCCACCCAAATGTCAGTCAGTCACCCACCCAAGTGTCCGTCACTCACCCACCCAAGTGTCAGTCAATGTGAGAAAAATGGGGATAACCCTCTGGTGGTGCTACAAATATGCCAGGCAGTCCATAAAAAATAAGTACTTAATAGAAACCAAATAATGAATGAATAAACGGTATGAGTGTCCTAATTGGTATGCCGATGGTGTGTGCGGGCCTGAATACCCCCACCTCACCTGTTTGGAGCCGTTGGAAGCGATGTCCCCACGCAGATGGAGCACACCCCCCCCGGAGGAGATGAATGCTGGTAATAACCTCCTCGGCTGAACGTGCGGCAGACCCGGTGAAAGAGACTGACAGGTGTAATGGAGCCCTGTAAGCAGAGTCTCTGGCCGTCTATCCGGGTGCCTGCTGGGAATCTCCTGTTGAACCGGTCCGTCGCTGCAGGGGGTAAGTGGCGGCTGTTAGTGGGGAGGACGACACACTCAAATCCTCCAAGCTGGGTCCGTCAATGCTGGAATATCCCGGAGCAGGTGAGGGAAGGGGTTATCGGCTGCACACTGGCTATGTCCAAAACACTACGCAGCTAGGGGAGGAAATCCTCTCAGGTGGAACAGCTGCTCCGTGTGTGAAGTGCCGGTGCGTGCTGCAATGCTGGAATGAAGTCAAAAAATAGTAGTGAAAGAGCAGAGCACTGCCAAAAGGAAAAATAAAGAGGGCCTGATGCAAAAAATGAGTTATTTATTAGGTTAATAGCCAAAAAAGGACAGACACACTAAATTTAAAAACTCTGACGCGTTTCCCGCCGTGGAGGTGCTTTATCAAAGAGTACTACTGCTCCATGGGAGTCGGATTATATAATGGTCAGAGGCTGATGCACGCCCACAATAGGGTCAATGTTAAATGGTATAAGCTGAAGGGTATGAGTAATCAATTGAATCCTCCGCCCTGCAAAATCTACACCTAGAAGAGCGTCCAGAGCCTCTGAGCATCACACAAGTCCAATGGAGCTTAACAATGAACAACAATTAACATATTAACCAGTCATCAAAGTATAAGTATAAGTATATGATAAAAATAATATTAGTCTTGCCAATAAATGTGTAAAATAAATGCATTGCATATACATTGGTGACTATCATATAATATATTATATTTTAATTGGGGTTTTTTATTACACTTTTTTCTTGTTTTTATTGCATTTATTTTACACATTTATTGGCAAGACTAATATTATTTTTATCATATACTTATTGGTTATCTGCACATTTATATTCACTTATTCTCAACTATTTTTAGTTTTTCAATCACATATTATATCACATTCACATTAGACCACATTTAAACATTAAGGGATAAAATCATTAATTTTTTACATATACATATTTTACACTATAGTATAAACTTATATATAGTTTTCATTGTCATTAGACATACTTATTTTTCCTTGACTAAATGTTATATGGTATTGTTTTTTTGGGATATTAGTCTTCCACTTTGATGACTGGTTAATATGTTAATTGTTGTTCATTGTTAAGCTCCATTGGACTTGTGTGATGCTCAGAGGCTCTGGACGCTCTTCTAGGTGTAGATTTTGCAGGGCGGAGGATTCAATTGATTACTCATACCCTTCAGCTTATACCATTTAACATTGACCCTATTGTGGGCGTGCATCAGCCTCTGACCATTATATAATCCGACTCCCATGGAGCAGTAGTACTCTTTGATAAAGCGCCTCCACGGCGGGAAACGCGTCAGAGTTTTTAAATTTAGTGTGTCTGTCCTTTTTTGGCTATTATGCCTAATAAATAACTCATTTTTTGCATCAGGCCCTCTTTATTTTTCCTTTTGGCAGTGCTCTGCTCTTTCACTACTATCAAGTGTCAGTCAATCAGTCACCCACCCAAGTGTCAGTTAATCAGTCACCAAGTGTCAGTCAGTCACCCAAGTGTCAGTCAGTCACCCAAGTGTCAGTCAGTCACCCACCCAAGTGTCAGTCAGTCAGTCACCCACCCAAGTGTCAGTCAGTTAGTCACCCAACCAAGTGTCAGTCAGTCACCCACCCAAGTGTCAGTCAGTCACCCACCCAAGTGTCAGTCAGTCACCCACCCAAGTGTCAGTCAGTCAGTCACCCACCCAAGTGTCAGTCAGTCAGTTACCAAGTGTCAGTCAGTCACCCAAGTGTCAGTCAGTCACCCACACAAGTGTCAGTCAGTCAGTCACCCACCCAAACCGGGATAACCAGTTGCGAGTAGCAACATCATCAATACCAGCTAACATCACATGCCTCACCAAAGAGAAGCAGTTCCAGCCATCACATTAGGGCTGAGTTAATTAAATGTTTGACCAAATATAGCAGGTTAATTTTTAAATTGATAATTTTGTATGGCCCGCGAATGATGTTATAAATATCCAAATGACCCTTGGCAGAAAAAAGGTTCCCCACCCCTGATCTAAGGGCATCCAGCACACAACAAATAAAAAATATTCTGATAATATGCGTCCCCAACTACGTGACGCCATTGTTTCTTTAAAAGATAATGACAGAAGTCGTGAAAAACGCTGACAAATGCGGCGCAGTCGTTGTGTTGGATCGAACCTTTTACTATGCAGAAGCATCTAGACAATTAAGTGACCAGCTTTCCTACATTGCACTTGATTCTGACCCCACAAAACAATTTTTGGATCAACTTTATGACTTACTAGATGAAGGTAAAGAACTACAAGTTTTGTCCATGAAGGAGTTTGATTATCTACATGTTCATACCCCACTATTCCTATCTTTCACCATCTTCCCAAAATTTACAAGTCCCTTCACTCACCACTGGGGCGCCCTATTGTTTCTAGCATTGGGTCACTGGGTGAGCACTTATCAATCTACATAGATCACTATTTACAACCCATTGTCACTACACTTACTTCACATTTATTTGACACTTCATAAGTACTCCCTTTATTTCAGGATTTTCTTTGGCTTCCCAATTTTCTTTGGGTTATCATTGATGTATCCTCTCTCTATACCATTATTTCCCACACAGACGTTCTTAGAGCCATTAGATATTTTCTTGAATACGACTCATCTTTTTCACCGGCACATATCCCCTTTTATTGGATGCCATTCATTTTCTTCTAACACATAATTATTTTCTTTTTTCCGGGGGTTTCTATCTCCAAACACGTGGGACTGCCATGGGTACGTGCTTTGCACCCTCCTATGCCAACATTTTTATGGGTTGGTGGGAGGCATCCTAAGTGTTTGGAGATAGAAACCCTTACAGACATCACATTCAAGTTTATCGTCGCTTCATAGACGATCTTTTTATGATTTGGAGTAACATGGCTGCCGTCACATGGAACTTCAGCCAATCAGATTGTGGGAACTATAATGAAGTTGCCTGTAAATGTATTTTTCATGCATCTGATTCATGCCGGGGGTCTCCGGTGCTGATATTAATGGGTATCAGTTCCGGAGTGTTCCGGGATCAATCGGATGCAGGAAAAATGCATTTTTTTTCTAAGTGCCATCTCGCCACTTCTCAGCTGCTTCTGCCCACATTCTTGCCAACTTTTTGTGACGAGGTGATTTGGAGAGGAATTCTCAATTCTAGAGCGGCGATCAGCCTCGATAAGCTAATCAGGGCTACTAGAATTTAGTGTGTTTGAAAAATTGCCGATCAGTGCCAAAACGTGGCTTATCGCCATGCGTCTGGCGATTTTTTTTTTTATCAGCAAACAAAAACGGCGATTTTGGTCTTATCGTCAGCTTATCGTGGCTTACTGCATGGCAGTATGCTTTTTTGGCGATTAAGCTGTCAATAAGTTGGCGATAAGATGGTGATAAGTGGCTTATTGCTGCTTATAGCATGAGGCCCCAAGGATCTCAGTTAATCTCCAAGTTTTGGAGGGCTTTTCCTCAGCCTATCACACTCAATCCAATGGCCTCATGGAAAGGACTAATCAACCCCTGGAGCAGTACCTCCAAAATGTTGTCTCAGACCGTCAGGATGACTGGGTAACCGGCTTCCCTGGGCTGAGTTTGTCCACAACTCATTGTGGAAGGATTCAACCCAGGAATCACACATTTTCTGCATATATGGTTACCACCCTAATGTCCTCCCAGCCTCAGCTGTACCGTCGGGAGTCCCTGCAGTGGATCTCAAGTTCCTGTTACTGCAAGATCTCAGGAAGATGATCCAGGCCAAGTCATTTAAGAGTGTCCTTTAGCCAAATCTCCACGCAGATAAGCGGCCTTGACCATCACCAGCATTCCAAGAAGGTGATTGCTCTCAACTAAGAATATCCAGCACAGGGCACCTGTAGCCAAGCTTGGCCCTAAGTATATTGGACTGTACCTAATCACCAAGCTGATCAACCCGGTGGCCGTTAAGTTAAAGGATTTCTTATAATAGTTGACGTTTTTGGACGCCGTTTGGACCTTTATCGAGATGGAATGTAGATTTAATTATCTACTATTTAGAGTTTTGTTTAATAATGTTTTATTTTTATAACAATTGTGACAGAAAGGGGCCAAGAGACCTGTATAACAAAGGTTAAGCCTGGCCCCTGCCATCCTTCCCTGGGGTCATGTGAAAACCAGACTCCGGGGCTACTTGGTTTTAATGTAGTGTATAGCCACTGCATAACCTGTACTGTGAGTCTCTGGACATGCAGGGCTGAGAAACCGCTTGTGCTGCCCGCATGTCCAGAGAAAATGGCTGCTGTTGGGACTTGACGGGGAGGTGAGGTGCAGGGGACAAAGGCAATGGTTTTCATGCGGCAGAGATTGGGCCGAGGGCGGCCATCCGCCCAAAAGACCGGAGCAATTTTCTGCCTCCCCAGCCAGAGCGGTGCCCGCCTAGTGGGATATATCTTGTCGGATGGGGGAAGCAGTTGCTGAGTCTCCCTGGTAGAATCTATGCTCATTGGCCAGTTTGAAGTATCCTCCACAAAGCCCTTTAACTCTGAAAACCCAAACCCAGCCCTAATTGGTTCATGGCAGCGAGCCCTCACTTCCTGATTGGTTCATGGAGGCAAGCCTTCGCTTCCTGATTGCTCTGTGAGCTGAATCCACGCTCTGATTGATTGCCAGCCCCTCTACCATGCTTTCCTATGTCAGAGGGGAAGATAGAAAAAAGGGACCCAATCAGTACACGAGAGGTTGATCCTGAGCCTATTGTGTAAAATGACTAAGCTGCACCGGAGACACCCAAAGACAAATCAGGGATCTCTGCAATGCGGAAAGTGTGAATTTGCTTTGCGATCCAGAGCCGTAACTAAGCTGGAGCAGAGAGCGGGACTTTCAGCGGCAGATGTGTAAGTGTTCTACCACAAATAGCATGTGAGGATTCGCCATTCCAGCATTTTTGTCCCCTTAACCCTCACCTGTCTATCAGCTTCCAGAAGCAATCCTAGAGGGCATCCCAGCGGCGGTTCTCATACACGGCGCTTGAGCAGTGCGCGGTCTCCTTTGGTCTCCGCGGTCCCCAGGTCCAGGGTATACTTTCCCTCCGGCAGCAGTGACGCGCGGCACACATCCTCCCCAACATTCCGTGGTCTCCGTTCCCCGAGATTCTCTGTCTCCACATTGGCCTTTCTTGATTCTGGATCCGGTGGCAACTTTATTGATCAGAGCTTTTCAGAGAACCATAATATCCCTCTTGTGAGAAAGAAGAATCCCATTGACTTAGAGGCTATTGATGGGAGACAGCTTCAGCCTGCGTTCATTTCTTGGAGACTCAGATCCTTCAGCTGAGATCAGCAGATAATCACTTGGAGGACATTTCTTTGAACGCCATTCACTCTCCTTCCATAGCAGTGATTCTGGGACTAACCTGGTTACAGGTCCATAACCCTCGGATTGATTGGCGGAACAAGGAACCTATCCAGTGGAGTCCATACTGCATTCAAAATTGTCTTGAGGTTCAAAGTAGTGTATGCGCTACTACCATATCTGAGGACAAAGTAAGGGTACTATTGCCGGAGGAATATACCGACTTCAAGGATGTCTTCGACAAAGTCAAGTCTGAAATAGTTCCTCCACATCGCTCCTACGATTGTCCTATCGTATTGCTTCCTGGTACCACACCGCCTAGAGGAGCTTCCTATCCATTATCTATGCCTGAAACTAAAGCCATGAAAGAATATATTGCCTAGAACCTTCACAGGGGGTTTATCCGCAAATCCACATCTCCCGCTTGAGCTGGGTTTTTCTTCGTAAAGAAAAAAGATTGGACCTTGCGGCCTTGCATTGACTATTGGGGACTCAACAAAATTACTATTAAAAATCGCTATCCTCTTCCTCTCATCTCCCAACTGTTTGATCGCCTTCAAAGAGCTAGAATCTATTCCAAGCTGGATCTACATGGTGCTTACAACATTATTAGAATTCGTCAAGGCGACGAGTGGAAAACTGCATTCAATACCAGAGATCGACACTACGAGTACATGGTCATGTCTTTCGGCCTTTGTAATGCCCCAGCCGTGTTACAAGACTTTGTCAATGAAATATTTAGGGATCTTCTTAACTCTTTTGTAACCGTTTATTTGGACGATATCCTGATCTTTTCTAAATCTATGCAGGAACATGTAGAACACGTCAAACAAGTACTCCGTCTACGAGAGAATCAATTATGTGCTAAACTTCAAAAGTGCCACTTTCATCAATCTTCTACAGTTTTCTTAGGATACATCATCTCGGATAGTGGCCTCACGTTGGATCCTGCCAAAGTCAAAGCAGTCTTGGATTGGCCTCAACCCACTACCCTCAAGGCTGTCCAACGCTTCCTGGGTTTTCCAATTATTATCGCATATTTATTCAGAATTTTTCTTCTGTAGTAGCTCCTCTGACGGCTCTTACTAAAAAAGGTGCTGATCCCGTGGTTTGGTCCTCTGCCGCAGCCAAATCTTTTGATCTCTTAAAAAAACGTTTGTATTCGCCCCGGTTCTTGTCCATCCTGATCCCAAGCTCCCCTTTACCCTCGTGGTGGATGCATCCGATGTCGGTGTAGGCGCTGTTCTTTCTCAGAGGAAGACTCCTCAGGCCAGGTTGCACCCCTGTGCTTTTTTCTCCAAAAAAATTTCTTCAGCAGAACGCAACTATGATATTGGTAATCGAGAGCTCCTGGCCATGAAACTTACCTTAGAGGAATGGAGACACCTTCTAGAGGGAACTGAAGTGCCTATAACAATTCTTACGGACCACAAGAATTTGTTGTACATTGAGGGAACACGTCGCCTGGGAGCCCGTCAAGCCAGATGGTCACTCTTCTTTTCAAGATTTAACTTCATAATTTCCTATCTCCCAGGACCCAAAAACGTCAAGGCGGACACCCTTTCCCGTCAATTCTCTCTGGACGACAAATCTGAGGACCAGCTAAAATCTATTCTTCCATCCAAATTCATTCTCTCTGCTAATACCTTTAACACTCTTAAGGACATTGTACTTCAACAGGACCACATTCCCACCAGTCTTATGGTTCTCGAGGGTCGCCTATTCACCTCTTCCCCACATCTTAGAAAGGTTCTTGAATGGGGCCATTCATCCAGATCAGCAGGACATACCGGGACCAAAAGAACTATCGATCTAATTTCTCGAACTTTCTGGTGGCCCGAGATGCAAAAGGACAAAGATTTTGTAGTTGTGTGCCCAACTTGTGCCAGGACTAAAACTCCAAGGAATCTTCCCCCTGGTCTTCTGCAGCCCTTGCCAGTTCCTGATCGTCCGTGGACACACTTGTCCATGGATTTTGTCGTGGAGCTGCCTATATCTAAGGGCATGAACACGATCCTTGTGGTAGTGGATCGATTTTCAAAACAATCTCATTTTATACCTCTCAAAGGTCTTCCTAACTCTTCCAAACTTGCGGATATATTTATCAAAGAGATCTTTCGCCTTCACAGGGTACCGTTGGTCATAGTATAGGACAGAGGATCTCAATTTGTGTTGAAGTTCTGGTGCTACTTTTGTCTTCAATTGAGTATCTCCCTACACTTTTCTTCGGGGTATCACCCCCAAACTAACGGTCAGACCGAGAGGATCAATTAGTCTCTACAGCAATACATCTGCTGCTTTGTGTCAGACACCCAGGATGATTGGTCCAAGCTCCTGCCCTGGGCGGAGTTTGCACACAGCAATCTGCAAAGTGAATCAACCATGGAATCCCCCTTCTTCGTCAACTACGGATTCCATCCTTTTACTCTTCCTCTCTCCTTGCCAACTTCGGGGGGTCCCGGCGGCAGATGACAAGATCAAGGAACTACAAAACCTTTGGTAAAGGATCCAAGTAAATATCAAATCAGCCACCAACTGGCAGAAGATCCAGGCAGATTGCCACCGCAGACCAGCTCAAGAATTCAAACCCGGCGACACGGTCTGGCTTTCATCCAGAAATATTAGATTAAGGTTCCCTCCATGAAATTTGCGCCTAGATTTCTTGGCGCATTTTCTGTTTCTGAAAAGATTAACCCGGTCGCTTACCGGTTGTCTCTACTATCTTCCATGAGGATTCCGTCCGTTCTCCATGTCTCGTTATTGAAGCCAGTCATCCAAAATGCTCATTCAGTTCCAGTCCCACCTACACCCTCTTGCAAGGACAACCTGAATACAAAATACAGTCCATTCTGGATTCCAAAATATCAAGAGGCTCTTTACACTACTTGGTCCACTGGAAGGGATTCGGACCAGAGGAGAGATCTTAGATTCTGAGTCACCGGGTCCATGCGGCCAGGCTAGTTCGGTTGCTCCATTTGAAGTTTCCTGACAAACCTTCATAGAGTCGCCTGGAGGTTGCTCCTAGAGGGGGTTGGGGGGGTACTGTGAAGATTCGCCATCCTGGCGTCTTAACCTCATCTTCTCCTACCTTCCCTTCAACCTCTGACGCTCAGGATGTGCGACATTACGGCAGCCCTTCTATGCGCGCGATCTGTTCACACTTCCACAGGTTCCGCCTCCAGACTCCGCCCCCGCTCTGGTGTCGGTGACCCGTGGTGCGCGGACGGCACACAATCTGTTGACCTTCCCTCAGGGCCCGCCTCCAGACTTCGTCCCCGCTCTGATGTCGTGACACGTGGCGCACGGTTTTCCCCTCCACTGGTTCTGTCGCCGGACTCCGTCCCCGCTATGACGTCGGTGACACGCGGTGCGCAAATGGCCCGCGTGGTGCTCCACACACACACCATAATCAGGCTGCACAATGGGGCGCACCTGCACTACCCAGCAGCCTATCAACAATTACTGTACATCCTGGTTTCATGCTGCCTTCCCATTGGAGGAGGGTTCCTTAAATACCTTGACTGCTCATTCTCTCATTGCTGGGCATAACCTTGTTTTGTGACGCCGTGCCTTGCTGCAATTCGTGCCTAGTTCCTTGTTTGCCTAGAGCCTGCTGTTGCTTAACCCTGCTTCGTATTTGGACTCCGCACTTCTCCTCTCCTGACCCGGCTTACGTACGACCATCCTTACCTCTCCAATACTGACCACGGCTACCCTCACAACGACCATGCTCTACTCTCCAATCCTGACCACGGCTAAGTACCTCCTACGATCCGCTACTCTCCCATCCAGACCCGGCAAGTATAACGATCAATCTAATCTCTGTACCTCTGACCCGGCTTGCAAGACCACTCTACACTCTAGACGCGCCCTTGCGGTTGTGGGTTGGAGTTACATACAATTCCCTACCTCAACCTCTGGGTAGCATCTGGTTTGTGGTGAGCTATGTATTACAGTTTTATTCTATTTCATTAATAAAATAATTTCAGAACCTGTTGCTCCATTCGGTGCATAAAACTAACCTACTTTCAAAAAATAACAAGAAAACATATATTTCTTACCTATTCTAATAAATAAGAAAACAAAACAGATTGATCCTGCAAACTAAGTTTTTAAAAATGTCCTTCTCTTTTCCCATATTATAATAAACCAGTTTTTAAAACGTAATTTGAAGCTACTGAGCTTCTATTTAATTTTCATGTCTGGAATGTGTTCTGCCCGTTATTCCTGTGTAACATGTTCACCTGGTTCTGTCTGTGGAAATTGAGGGGGAAAGAATGTCATTCTGTTTAAGGAAACAAATGGCCTGACCAGAACAATCAATATCCTTATTTTTCCAGTGACAGGCTGATTACAAAAATGGTAAAGATCAAAGGATCTTCCCGATTTCACCCTTTCTTTATCCTCTCTCCACGGACACCCAAACTCTCCTTTGCCCAGTGTTGATTAGTTTGTGTTCTGATGGGTGTGTATACCTTTTAAAATTACATTTCATCGCGAGCAATTAATGGTATTCCATTTTCGTACGACCTTGCAAGTTTCTGGATGGTAATTTTGTATACATACTGTATAATAACCCGGCGTTCCCATTATTTAACTCTCCCACAAAATTTACACACAGATAGGATTCACTCAGGTTGAGAATAATGAGGGGCGCCGATGGACTGCGACATTGTCAGTGTCAGTCAGTATGCACTCATACTTGGTTAATCTGGCATTAGGAATTTGGGTTGTGTATTTTATCATTTTGGATTGACAAATTATAATTTCAATTTATTTATTTTATGCCTTTATCCAGCCAACGCCTGTAACAAAACTAAAGAGTCCTATTTCAAAAGTATTTCTCTCTCTGTGTCACCATTGTTCTGATAACGGTCATTCTGGTTATTTCTCTGGCTATCTCTCCTAGGAGCTATGCAATTTCTGGCAAAGTGTCCTGATTTTTTACAGTTATAACATTTCCGTCTTCTTACTTGGTCCCTATTATTGAATCTATTCTGAGAATACAACACAGATCCTTCAGCAACTGTATCTTGTGAATTAAACATTGTCTTCGCTTGTACTAATTTAACACTTTCCTTTGCTAACTTGTCTTCCTGATTTATTTCCTTTGCTTCCTTACAGCGTTGCATGTGTTCTGCAACAGTCACATATAGTCTGTACTTGCATTCCTATTTCATAAACCTTTCATAAAAGCAGCCACTATTAGCAGTCTTGCGTTTGTTTCTACTCCTTCAATTCTTCCATACCCCTTAATCATTTTCAATAATATATCAGCAAATTCACTTACTGTTTCTTCCTTATTTTGTTTTGTTGTGTTATTTTTGTCCAGTCAATTGTTCATGTAAATGCCCCAATAATGACATTTTTAACATTAGCATACCATGTTCCCAAATCCCCTAACACTCTTGTTTCTTCTACAGTATCCCATGGATGCTTACCACCTGCTTGTGCCCCTATTTCTATCTGTCTAGCATTAAAGGTAGTGATAAATTTAGTTCGGTCAGTAGATGTCATAAGTACTCGAAACAAATATCTTACATCTCCCACAGTCGGATTGTATGCTACCATGATACCATCCAAAACCTCATTAAAACCCACATGATCCTCAGAAAGTTTTGGGAACTGCTGCCTTAACAACATCAACTCAGATGGTGTCCAAGAAGCATGAATAACTCTTGGTGCTCCATCTTAAGCTCCATCTTAAGCAACTGCACCTACCTCTCTCAATGGAAGAACGGTTTCATTTTTGTCAGTATTAGGATGAGTCCTTAAAGGCATATCATTCAATTTTAATTTTCTGGAGGCAAAATTCTTCCCCCTCAATCTTTTACCTCGCCTTGTCCCTGAGACAATATGTCCTGATATTTGGGAAATTAAATCTGACATGTTGCTAGAAAATTTAGAACTTTTAATGTCTGATGCCTTCCTCATCGCTTTCATCAATCTCATTCTCTTTCTCAGTTCTGGGATCAAATTCCATTAAGTCAAAATTAAATCTGACAACTTCTGTTATTTTATTTTTTAAATCTCTTTCCACAGAGGACTTTTACTTTTCCACACAGGACTTTTATTAATTGATTCTTACAATAACCCACTCATTATCAGAATTCCGTCACCCAGCCAAGACTTCAAAGAGACATCACTGTGATGGTGAGGGGGAACTCAGGCCAATAATAAATGTATTATGCCCGGCTGGGTGCCCCTGAGCCATATTGGGGAATTGTAAAGTGCCAGCTTTTTACATACACATACAAATATATTTTCATTACATTTACAATGTTTCTGCCATCATAGGGTTACAGAGATGGCACTTTACAATTCCCCAACATGGCCAAGGGGCACCCAGTCGGGCATAATTTCTTTATTATTGGCCTGGGTACCCCCTCACCATCACAATCACAGCCTCATGAAACACTCTACTCCCTAAACAAAAGGCATGTTCTTACCTTGTCCATTAAGTTGAGTGTCTGTGAGGTTTCGCCATCCTAGCAGTCGCAGAACGTCTCCTCACCTCAACAAACCTTCCGTGACAGACACTCAGGATGCGCGGTCTCTTGGCCCTGAAACGCACGCGCGTGCATCTTACGCGGCCTGATTCCCTGTCCGCAGATTCTGTCTCCGACCCCCGCTCTGATGCATGATGGGTGCGTTCATGCAGCCTCCCCGTGATGCGCGTTCCAAGCCCCGCCCCCACTCTGGTGATGGACAGGACCGGCGTGGGAGTGATGCGCACTTCGGGCTCCGCCCCCTGACCTTCGTGACACGCGCGGGTCGGCACACGATTGTTCCTGCCCCCTCTTGCTCTAAGGACATCCAGAACCGGCGTGGGAGGGCCGCACGCTCCAGGCTCCACCCTCTGACGCGCGCAGGTCGACACGCGTGCAGTTCCACCCCCATCCTCAATTAGGCTGCATCATAGGGCACACCTGTGAGCACAAGCAGTCTATCGGTGCATACTTCCTGGTTTGCCCTGGCTGGCTATTGGTGGCCCTATTTTTATAAACCTTGATGCTGCGTTTGTTGCTGAGCATAGTCTAGTGTGACGCCGTGCTTTGCTGCATTCCAGTTCCTGTGACCTTGCCTTGCCTTGCTGTTTGACCCCTTGTTGCCTGACCTTGCTGGTCTCTTGGATTCCGCAACTCTCCTCTCCTGATCCGGCTACGAACGACCATTCTCCTGTCTCCAGTCCTGACCTCGGCTAAGTACTCCAACGATCCGATACTCTCCTATCCTGAACCTGGCTACGTACCCCGATGATCCTCTACTCTCCAATCCCGAGCTTGGCTACGCACTCCGACGATCCGCAACTCTCCACTCCAGACCTGGCAAGTACTTATACTACTCTCAAATCTATAACCCTGTACTGGCTTGAATGACTACTCTACATCATAGGCGCGCCCGCGTGGCTGTGAGTCTGCGTTAACCAATTCCCTACCTCAGCACCGCGGTCGCGCTTTGTTTGTGGTGAGCTACGCATTACAGTGTCCCAGTGAAAGCCATTCATCTCCTTTTATCCAAATGTCCGGGGTTTTGGAATCCCATGCCTCATCGTCAAAACTGTCTTGCATGAAGATAAGAGCAAATAAAGGTCGTTGATTGTATTGTTTTGTATGTCTTTATTTATATAGCCAGTGGTCGACAAATCACCAAAAAATCTACTCGCCGAACAAAAAAATCTACTCGCCACCTAGTACCACACGTGTGCTGCTTGGGCCAATAGGAGCTCGCCACGATATTAAATCCACTCGCCCGGGGCGAGCAAATGAATAGGTTTGTCGAACACTTTATATAGCTAATCATGAAAAACAAAAATAATGCTGCACACCACAATTGCAAAAAATACTTGCTGTTACCGGTGCTCCTGGGACTGGGGAGTTCCTGACGGTGACAAACTCCAAAGCAGACAAAAAAGAAGGTTCCAGGGCACTACGGATTTACAAAAGGATTTAATTAAATCTATTAAATCCTTTTGTAAATCCGTACAGCCCTGGAACCTTCTTTTCTGTTTATTTATATAGCGCCATTAATGTACATAGCGCTTCACAGTAGTAATAAACGTGACAATCATATAAATAACAAATAATACAAATAACAGGTCATGGGAATAAGTGCTTCAGACATAAAAGTAACATTTAGGAAGAGGAGTCCCTGCTCCTAGGAGCTTACAAGTGTAACAGGGGAGTAATCCCTGTTCAAGTAATGTGCCTTTAATCTAGCAGTGTGGTGGTTAACTGCTGGTAGTCAATTAATAAACACCACCTGCCTGATTTAGATTGCTTACAAAAGCCTGTCTTTTGAGACAGGAAGGGTGTCTCCTTAGCTCATACCTGAGCTGAACTTTGGAGAGAGAGGAGAGATTGTCTTTACTCTCCCAACCTGTCTTGAGCTCTGCCAGAAGACACAGCATAGCTGCTTTCAAGACACAGGGAAAACTTCTAAACCTGAATGCTGACACACCCTGAGGGAAGGGAGCTGAACCAGGAACAGAGAAGATTTTCCCTCCAAGGAACAGATAAGACTTTCATTCTTAAGAGACTTCGTATATCTGCTTATTTCATGCTATATGTTTTGGGGCTGGGAGACATGCTTATCTAGGGGAGTTGTGAACTGCATAGTGTTTCACTAGAAATACTCCCAAATGAATAGAAGCTTTGTTTACCCCTTGTTTGGATGGTTTCCTGATGTTGAGGAAACAGGCGCAATAAAAAGCCTTCTTTAATTTCACAATAATCAGTCTCTCTTGCATACCTCTGTGAACGTCCGTCTACATATGGTGTCCGAAGTGGGACGAGAGGTGTCTTTGAAGTTAAAAAGGACCGGAGATTTTTTATGTGAAATTTTTTTTATGCGTTTTGCCTACAAACAGTCTGAGCAACTTAATAAAAAAAAAAAATCTCATGCAGCAGAGACCAGAGTTAAAGTGATACACACCACTGAAACTTACACTGCACTGAAACTTACAAAACCACAGATGGACTCTTTTCCCCAATCCCAAGAGGAGAGAGACTGCTGAAGCAGCTAAACCTTATTTGCCTATCACAAAGTGTAATATGGTCATTGAAATAGGGGTTTTGCCTTCCAGCCATAGTCAGGGTTCAAGAAGTGAGTCAGCCCTTAAAAAGGGATAGGTGTTTATTCTTTTCAAAAGTTTCGCTGAAGCAGTGAATACAGATGGTGACCCACGAGTGGTACTGATTTTGCAAATAAAGGTTGCCACACCGCATAGGGCTACCAGCTGTGAATGGAGTATATGCAGAAAAGTGTGAAAATTGATACAAGACTGTTGCTGAAGCAGGGGAATTTTTAGCAAACAAATGCTGAGTGTAAAATTGCCCTATAGGGGAAAAAGGGATTGCTGAACTGTGTAAAAGGTATTTCAAAGCCAATTGCTGAGTGTTGAGTTACCCTGCCGGAAGTGAAAGAAATATTCCACTGCAAAGAATTGTTTTTTTTTCTGCAAGTAAAAAAAAGTCTGCCTATATATATATTGGGAGCAAAACAGACACCCAAAGTGTGAAGTGTGAATGCCATAATACCCAAAGATGAGACTGAAAATTACTGAACTCAAGCAGAAAACCAAATTATGTTGCTGAAGCGGAGGGATTGGACCTAGCAAGTAAATGGTGTACAGCAAACAGAAGTTTTTACCTAGCAACTAAACATTCAGCATACCTAATGAGAGATTAAACCTAGCAAGTAAATGGTGTAAAGCAAATAGACTTTTTTTACCTAGCAACTGCACATCTTGTATACCTGATGAGAGAAAATGCATGCACAGTACTGCTGATATTGTAAAACTTATCCAAGAAAGAAAAATTCTACAGAGATGCCTGTGAGAGCTACGACCTCTACACGCAAAATATGCCCACCGGTAGGACTACCACAATTGGGGGTTCTAGCAAATACAGTGGCAACAGCTGCAATAGCGCCTCCTGAGGTCAGGAAGAAAAGTACACCTGATAGCCTAAAAATGGAGGACAAGATGCAGCGTTCCTGTAATGAACCCTACCCCACGGAAGAGTGGCCCTTCCAGTCCAATAAAGAGGAAGACATCTCTTACGGGGAACCCGAACCGAGTCACACCCACAAAACACCCCAAGAATGGTGGGGGTGCCTGAACTGGGCACGAACAGAAAAGACCGCTCCCTTTGATGACGAATATGATCAGCAGGAGACAGAGCGGGAGCAGTGGATCACCGAATATTTCCGTCAGCTATTACAGTTGCAAGAAAAGCCGGGTGGATCCAGTGACGCTGCTAAAATTTCAAATAAAGGAGACCCCAGTATTCCTGATGGGACGGAGTCATCCAAAACAAAAAGGCGGAAAAAGAAAAAGAAAAGCGGTTCTTCACTTACCGTGGAAGGAACAGACACGTCCGCAGATCCTGTGGAGGAAAAGGGGGGCCGAGTTGCCCTGCAGCCTAGAGAAAATGGAGAATTCGTCCCGCGGATAACCGAATATCCAGAGGGCCCAAGGCAGAAATCGTGTACCCCAAAGAAGTGTCTGTCCAGTGCCAACAGTGAGGAACCCTCAACCAGTCATCCCAGGGGAGCGGAGCCGGAACCAGTGAGTGACGATCCCTTGACCAGCCCTGAAGACGCCCTGAAAATTGCCAGGCATGACTGTGATCTACTTCGAGAACAATTGAAACTTGAGAGAGCAGATAATGCTGAGTTACAGATGACGGTGCTCGCAATGTACTCTGAATATGGGACAGGATTGGACGATCTCAAGACAGAGCTAGATACTGCAAATGCTACTATTTCTGCCATGGATGAAAAGCAGAGCCAATCTGATAAAATGGTGGCTACGCTAAAGCGGAAGTATGAAGAGGCACTGAAGCAGATTACAGTCTTCCAGCAAGAGGTTCACACTCTTCGCATAGACTTGAATGCCTCACAACAGGAGGTCAACAGTGTCCGGATAGAGGTGGACGTATCTCAGAAAGAGGTTCAGACACTCCACAGAGCACTGGATGCCTCACATCATGAGACCAACAGCTGCCGTACAGACCTGGAAGTTTCCAGAAAGGAACTACACAGTCTCACTGAGGAGCTGGACATTTCTAAAGAAACGATTGCCAATCTTAATACAAATCTCCAAGTCTCCCAGAAGGAGCTTCAGACCCTCAACCTAGAGAAGGATGTCTCACGCCAGGAGACTGTCAGTCTCAAAGCAGATGTGCGTAAATTGAAGGAGGACTGCAAAGAGGCCCTGAATAGTACAGAGACTGAAAAAGGAGAACATTTAAGATGACAAAGAAAAAACGTAAAACTCAAAGAAGAAAATTTTAATTTGACAAACGACGTCAAGGAAAAAAATGAAAAGCTGCACGAGCTTAAAGAAATAAATAGACTTTTGGAAGGTAAGAAGTTTGAAGCAGAGCACCGACTGCAGAACCAACTGCAAGGTCTGCGTACGCACCTCGAGAAGGCAGAGGAGAAGCAGCGAACTCTGCAGGATGACAATCTGCAGGCTGTTAAAGAAATTCAAGTGCTGCAGGAACGTCTGATGACCCAGTATGTCCCCGCAAAGCAGCATGAGAAACTGAAGGCTACCCTGAGCATCACCAAAGCAACCCTAAAAGCCAAGCTTAGAACCCAGGTGACACGGCACAAAAGGGAGAACAAGAAGGTCCAGAAACTGAAACAAGTAACTGTGGCCCAAGCAAAGAAGTTCATAGTGCTTCACAATGCAATAAAAATGTGGAAGCAAGTTCAGAGAAAGCAAAGCATGAAGATAAATTCCCTGAGATGAGACTTGCAAGACGCACTAAAAAAACAGGGATCTCTCGCGGATGAGATTACAGTCCTACAAGGACAAGTATTGACCCTGACTAAGCGTCAGTATCCCACAGCCTCAAAAACCCATGAAGACAAGGGTACAGTGAGAGCTGAGAATACCGCTCATCTGAAAGACAAGGTTGCAAAATTTGAACCACCTAAACAAGCACTAGCAAAACCTTCTGCCACCCAACAGGCAACAAAAGAAGTTACACGTGCTGAATTAAAACCAGAAGAATCCTTAGATGATGAAGCTGAAAAGATGGGACATTCTCTGGAAGTGGGTGTGGAATTGCAACTTAATCTCAAAGAGGCTGAACTAGCAACCCCATTGAGTGGGAAAAGGGCAGAGAGACAGCTTCAAGAGCGGAAAACTCAAAGGGCTGTTTTTAAACGCTCTGCAACTGCTGCCATACAGTATGCCTACAATAAGACGAGCACCCGACGCGAGGGAAATCTCATGACCGCGCACGTAGAAAAAACACTATACTTGGAAAAAGTCCTCCTCGAGCGACTGAGGGGTGCTGATCTCAAGCACCTTCAGGAGGAGACACGAATAAACTGGAGAAAGGGCTCCAATCCCAGCAGGACTGAGGGTTCTCTTCCTCCATCCGCTCTCATTCAAGTCACAGAGATATCTAGAATGAGAGTGGAAGGATGGGCTTTGGCCGTGGCAAGATCGAGCTTCCCACAAACAGGGGAGGTATGTAACAGGGGAGTAATCCCTGTTCAAGTAATGTGCCTTTAATCTAGCAGTGTGGTGGTTAACTGCTTGTAGTCAATTAATAAACACCACCTGCCTGATTTAGATTACTTACAAAAGCCTGTCTTTTGAGACAGGAAGGGTGTCTCCTTAGCTCATACCTGAGCTGAACTTTGGAGAGAGAGGAGCGATTGTCTTTACTCTCACAACAGTCTTGAGCTCTGCCAGAAGACACAGCATATCTGCTTTCAAGACACAGGGAAAACTTCTAAACCTGAATGCTGACACACCCTGAGGGAAGGGAGCTGAACCAGGAACAGAGAAGATTTTCCCTCCAAGGAACAGATAAGACTTTCATTCTTAAGAGACTTCGTATATCTGCTTATTTCATGCTATATGTTTTGGGGCTGGGAGACATGCTTATCTAGGGGAGTTGTGAACTGCATAGTGTTTCACTAGAAATACTCCCAAATGTTTACCCCTTGTTTGGATGGTTTCCTGATGTTGAGGAAACAGGCGCAATAAAAAGCCTTCTTTAATTTCACAATAATCAGTCTCTCTTGCATACCTCTGTGAATGTCCGTCTACAGTAAAAAGGAGGATGTACAGACAGTAGGAGGGCATTCTGTTAAGTGCATAAGCAAGGGGGCAAGATTTATGTATCATGTGTATAGTATTAGCCACGTTGCTACTCATATGTTTCTTTAAGCAAGTGTGTCTTAAGGTGGGTCTTAAAGGTGGATAGAGGATGCTAATCGGGTATTGAGGGAAAAGGTATTCCAGAGGTGTGGGACAGTCAATGAGAAAGGTTAAAGGCGAGAGAGTGGTTTAGATACAAAGGGGGTTAAGAGAAGACATCCTTGAGCATGTCCCGGTTTTTCTCCCTGGTGCGCGGGGGAGTCGGCGATGATGCGCGGGGGGGGGGGGGTGCGTGGTGGGAGGGTAGTATTTTTTTCATGTTAAAATGCCGGGGGGCTGGGCTTAGAGAGTAGGAGCAGGGGATTCGTTGGAGGTCAGAGGATCTCGGGGGCGGGGCTTAGTACCGGGCAGGATGGAGTGAGCTGCTTCTCAGTGAGAGAGAAAGGGGTGTGTGTGAGTGTGTCCTGTCCGTATCCTGTCTGTGTGTGTGCTGTCTGTGTGTGCTGTCTGTGCTGTCTGTGTGTGCTGTCTATGTGTGTGTTTCTTGTCTGTGTGTGTGTGTCTCCTGTCTGTCTGTGTGTGTCATGTCTGTCTGTGTGTCATAGGATGAGCTGAGGGGAAGGTATGAGGAGGGGGAGATATGAGGAGCTGAGGGCAAGGTCTGAGGAGGGGGAGATATGAGGAGCTGAGGGGAAGATATGAGGAGCTGAGGGGAAGGTCTGAGGAGGGGGAGATATGAGGAGCTGAGGGGAAGCTATGAGGAGGGGGAGATATGAGGATGGGGAGATATGAGGAGCTGAGGGGAAGCAATGAGGAGGGGGAGATATGAGGAGCTGAGGGGAAGGTATGGGGAGGGATGGGGAAGGTATGGGGAGGGATGGGGTAGGTATGATGAGGGGAGGGAAATGTATGAGGAGGGATGGGGAAGGTATGAGGAGGGATGGGGAAGGTATGAGGAGGGATGGGGAAGGTATGAGGAGGGGAGGGGAAGGTATGAGGAGGGGAGGGGAAGGTAGGGTGAGGGGAAGGTATGAGGAGGGGGAGGGGAAATTATGAGGAGGGGAGGGAAAGATATGAGGAGGGGAAGGGAAGGTATGAGGAGGGGGAGGGGAAGGTAGGAGGGGGGAAGGTATGAGGAGGGGAGGGGAAGGTTTGTGGAGGGGAGGGGAAGGTATGTGGAGGGGAGGGGAAGGTATGAGGAGGGGAAGGTATGAGGAGGGATGGGAAAGGTATGAGGAGGGGTGGGAAAGGTATGAGGAGGGGAGGGAAGGTGAGGGGAATGTATGAGAAGGGGAGGGGAAGGTATGAGGGGGAAGGTATGGGGAGGGGTGGGGAAGGTATGAGGAGGGGAGGGGAAAGTATGAGGAGAGGAGGGGGAGATATGAGGAGCTAGGGGAAGGTATGAGGAGCCGAGGGTAAGGTATGGGGAGGGGGGGGGGAAGGTATGAGGAGGGATAGGGCAGGTATGGAGAGGGATGGGGAAGGTATGAGGAGGGATGGGGCAGGTATGAGGAGGGATGGGGCAGGTATGAGGAGAGATGGGGAAGGTATGAGGGATGGGGAAGGTATGAGGCGTGGAGGGGAATGTATGAGGAGGGGAATGTATGAGGAGAGGAGGGGGAGATATGAGGAGATAGGGGAAGGTATGAGGAGCCGAGGGGAAGGTATGGGGAGGGGAGGGGCAGGTATGAGGAGGGATGGGGCAGGTAAGGAGAGGGATGGGTAAGGTATGAGGAGGGATGGGGCAGGTATGAGGAGGGATGGGGAAGGTATGAGGAGGAATGGGGAAGGTATGAGGAAGGGAGATATAAGGAGGGGGGAGAGGGTAGGTATGAGGAAAGGATGGGGAGGGAGAGGTATGAGGAGAGGAGGTATATGGGGAGGTATGAGGGGAGGAGAAGAAGGGGAGCTATAAGGAGAGGGGGAAGTATGAGGGGGCAGGTATGAGGAGAGGAGTGGGAAGTATGAGGAGGGGGGGCTGTGTGTGTTTGTCACTGTGTGTGTGTGTGTCACTGTGTGTGTGTCACTGTGTGTGCATGTATATTGGGGAGGGAGGTTGAGTGTGGGGAGGGGAGAAAAATACATGGGGTGGGGGTGTAAGAGAGGGGGGGAAGGAATGGGTGAGAGGGGGGGAAGGAATGGGTGACTGGGAAGTGTGAGGTGGGGTGAGAGTGAGGAGGTGTGTGAGAAGGGGGGTTCTCGCAAAGGCCACCAAAATGTGGGTAGAGGGCCCCGGTGAAAACGTTCTTCCTGGGCCCCAGGAAAGCTGTCTGCGGCCCTGCATGGCAGTGATGTCACTGACTGCCACAAGGAGCGCAGGAGACCCTATTTTGCAAAGTGTAAGGTCAGGAAAGTCACATTTTTAAAAGTCTTAATTTTAATTAATTCCTTAATTTTATTTATTTAATTTTAATTTGTCAATTAATTATTTATTTAATTTTAATTTGTTAATTATTTTAATTTTAATTAATGTCTTCATTATTTACATACACACACACACTGCAGGGCCCACCTCCTACAGTATACACACAGACACACACTGTAGCCCCCACCAACAGGACGCATTATGGTGCCGAGGCGATGCCACATTGTAATGGAACATGTCACCATTGTCATGGCAACGGGGTGCGTCACGTGATGTAATTTGTTTTATAAATAATTTTTTATTGTCTCCCGGTTTTTCATTTTGAAAATCTGGTCACCCTATCCAGGCGTCCACCAGGTAAAGATCCACAAGATTGTAAACGTTATAGACCAATTTCTTTAATTAACACAGATATCAAAATTTATGCTAAGCTATTGGCCTACAGATTAAGCCACATCCTGCCTAGGCTCATACATCCAGATCTAGTCAGATTTATTAAGGATCGACAAGCTGCAGACAACACACGACGAATCATTGATCTGATTGAAATAGCCAATGCTAAAAAGATACAGGTAATGATGTTGAGCCTAGACGCAGAAAAAGCCTTTGACAGGATTGACTGGCCATACTTAAAAGCCACGCTTGGAGCTTTTGGTTTCGGGGAAAGGGTTCGGAATGCAATCTTATCATTATACTCGAGCCCGGCGGCTACAGTAATCTATTAGGGTTTCCCATCAGACCCCTTCCAAATTAAGAGCGGCACGAGACAGGGCTGCCCCCTTTCGCCCCTCCTGTTCGCCCTGTGCATGGAGCCCCTGGCGGCACAGATCCGTGATAACCCGGATATTTCGGGCATAGCAGTTCACTCCCAGATCCACAAGGTGGCCCTGTATGCAGATTATATTTTCCTGTCAATATCAAAACCTCTTACCTCCTTGCCGAACTTGTTTGACTTGCTAGGGAAATTTTATAAAATCTCTGGCTTTAAGATTAACCAAGCCAAATCTGAAACTTTAAATATTAACCTCCCAAAAGATATTGAAAAACTAATCGGGCTTAATTGTAATTTCAATTGGCAAAGCAAAAACATCAAATATTTAGGGGTTTACATTACCAAAGATTATTGAAATATTTATGATGCAAATTACCCCAAACTTATCCGGACATTAAAAGAAGACCTGAGAAAATGGGCAACATACAGGATCTCCTGGCTAGGAAAGATTTATAGTGTCAAAATGAATCTCCCCCCTCGCTTTCTGTATCTATTTCAGACATTACCGGTGCCACTGAGACTGAAGGAAATGCTCTCACTTCAGTCTGCAATCTCTGCATTTATCTGGGGAGGTAAGAAGCCGAGAGTAAATAGATTAATTCTAAAGAAAACTCCCCTAACGGGGGGTCTAGCGGTAACTTGCCTGTTGTCCTATTATAAGGCGGCACAATTATGCCAAATTATACAGTGGCAGTGTGACCCAGCATTGAAAAGATGGGTGGCTCTGGAGAGTGAATTCTGCTCCCCATTAGAGCTGAGTAATCTCATTAGGCTACCTAAAACAGCGCTCAGGTCAGCTAATACGCCTCTTTCCTCAATGACCAGCTCCTTGTCTGTTTGGGAGGCATGTATTTGTAACTGTGCTTTAACCAAATGATGACCCCTCTCTGGGGCAACCCGGACTTTGCTCCAGGTTTGAATAGTAGCTACTTCTCTATTTGGAAACAAAATGGCTTTAATAGATTTAGAGATCTGGAGAGTAGAAAGGGTATTAAATCATTCGACCAAATTAGATCAGACAAAATTGTCCCCCACTAAGAATTCTTTAGATACCTCCAGATGAGAGCATTTTATAACAAATTAGCCCCCCACTCCACCTTGACTACTTCTGAGAAGCTCTGTGTTAAAAAAAAAAAACAACACTCGGGGACTCACATCACAGGTGTACAGAGAAGTGATCAGTTCTGGGCCAGGAGAACACCCAAAGCTAAACTACATGAAGCAATGGGAGGCAGACTTAGGCCTCGGCCACGCTCCCTGCTGGCGTGCTGAGGCGCAGAGAAAGCGGGTGCTTTCCCTGGCCTTGCGGTTGCTTACCGCACGCGCTGTCAGTGGGCCGTCAGGGGGCGGGCTGGGGGCGGGCGGGCGCGTCACTGGCCGGGGGCGGGCCAGTGACGTCACGGAGCTGGTTCGCCCTGATTGGGCGAACAGCTCACGTGACCGGCCTGTCTCGCCGGAAAGCGGGGGAATTTTAAATTCCCCCAAGTCCTACGCTTCCGCGTGCCTGCATAGGTGAGCCCCTACTAAAGCCGCTCTAATTGCGGCTGTAGGGGCTCAGTGCTGTGTGGGAGCGCGCATCAGCAAGTAAGCACTAAACATGGCCGAGGCCTTAGGGGAAGAGCTAGAGGGAAAAACTTGGACGGCAATAGTTATGGCGGTGACCAAAACATCGATTTGCACTACATTAAAGGAGAACGCATATAAAGTCCTGAAGGTGGCATCTAACCCCAATTAAATTATCTCGTGCCCTAGACAATTGCACACTTTGCAACAGCAACGAGATGCGAGATCGCAGCACTATGGAAACAACCGGAAATTCCATCTATCCCAAAGATTCAGAACAGAATTTGGTTTGTCTGCCAGATGGAAAAGTTAACAAGTCTGGTTAATGACACTGGTAAACATTTCCTAAAAGTCTGGACAGGTCTGAACCCGTGCGCTGACCAATCCACCGATTCTACTGTCATTGCAAGAAGATTCCGGGCTCTATCTTCTCTACAGGTCCAGCTGCAGAAAACAACAAGGGCAAGTATACACTACCCCTTATTTGGTTACACATTACAACATAGGCCACACCACAAGCCTAATAAATAAGGGAGCGCCCCAGCCTCTATTCCTTTTTGCTAAAAGTCTGGACGCCTTGGCTGGCCCAGACAGATATCCCCGGGGTTGAGGTAAGCACGATTTGGCATTAATAGTTCCAGATGCGTTCTCTTGTGAGTAGTATCACAGCCTAAAGCGGCGGTATTATGCAGAGATATGTGCAAAAAAGCCCGGGCGCTACCCTAATAGGATATAATAATAATATAATAATATAATAAACTATATCTATGCTCAATGTGTTGAAAACAAAAAATTTAATTTTTTTTATAATATATGATTGATTATTTAAACAGAAAAATTAGTATGATTGTGCAGGACTTTTATTTATGAATCTTAATAAGCAATATGTTTTTAAAACCTACCGTTGTGATATTAATTAATAACTATGTACTTTAACTATTTATACATGCTCTTAAAACTTAATTCTATTTACCAAAATGGACTTTTATGCTGTCTTAAGTAACCAGAAAGACACTATATTCAAGCAGAGGTTTATTTATCTATTTATTTAATTAACCACATAGTCAAACCATGTAAGACCATGTCCACACGACAAAAGGATTTTCCTGACATAAGGCATGTCGTTATTAAATATGGATATAGGTACCATGCTAATGTGGTAGGATTTAATGATTCAAGAGGGGGAGCGCGATGTATGGGCGCTCACTGCCTCTAAAGAACTGACAGCCGAGGAGGGAGAGTGACGACACAGTTTGCAAGCAAGGGAGGGACTCAGGGAGACGATCGGATTGGCTGAGGGATCTCTACAAAAGGCCATGACCCCAACCATTCCTTTCTACGGAGCCTGAGGAAGCCCAAGAAGGGCGAAACGCGTTGCTACGATCCCTGAGTACTTTTGTCTAACTTGAGCCACCGTCAGAAGCAGGAAGCAGGAGCACAGCACACCATCCGGACGCGGAGAGCTAGCTGCGCACTTGAGTATCCTGCACGAACTTTTTCTGATGTTTTGGCTCTTTTAATTCATTCCAACTCTTAGCCGCTTTGGACTAAGTGTTATTAATTGTTTTTTAGTTGTTTTTTGAGACGTCTTCCTGCTGGTGTTTAATAAAGATCAGGACTTTTTCACCCTTTCAACTTTGTGCACCATTGTGTGGCTCAGGGAACATTTGAGTGATTGCAACACTCAGCTGAAGGTCTTTGGTATTTGGAACACCACGGAGGGGAAAAGATACCTATCATAGCCCTTACTCACATATGGCCATGTGAGTTTTATTATCTTACTCACACATCTACCCACCTCCTGTCCTTTCACCCCCCTCTTTTTCCCTATCTTATAGTGTGGAAATTAGGAAGGGCGCTTTGACAGCCCTGGAGTGAGGTGTAATAAAAGATACCTCCCCCCAGAGACCACTCACGCTTGCCCGTGTGAGTGTACGCAGTATATCTCTGCGCTTTTTGATTCAAATACAACCGTCTATGTCATAAGTATATTCTGCTTTATCTCTGACGTGTTTGTCTTTATCTCATTTTCACTCTGAGGACGACATTACAAGCTATCCCTACAGAGAAGACCAGAAAAGTTCAACTTCAGACCAGCGGAGAAGTCAAGTACAAGTGGAAGAAAAACAGAAGATACAACAGCAAGAGTAAAGATACCTTGATGTGAAAGCATTTACACAAGGCCGTGTAAGTGTTTATGTTATTTTACATTTTATTTCACATCACAGTTATTTACCACCTTATTATAGATATATTTGTTTTAGTTCCTCAACCTGTGCTCCCCCTTTTTTGTTCGTATTATGCAGAGAGCCTGTTGAGGATAGCTAGAGGCATAACCAGGCCACAGCGATCCCATCCCCTGCATCAGCGAGGTTTATAAGGGATTGATTCTCAAGTGAGGATATCTCCTGCGGGGGAGCAGACCAGGACACTCACCCATCCCCTTCCGTCCCCCTTTTTCCCGCGTTACTTCATTTGTCTTCTGTTCTTAGTTGGTTAGTGGTTCTTTGCATTTATAGTAATTCAATTTTACTTTCATATACCTTCTAGATGAGATATCATTTGGAGCAATTGTTAATCTGGACATCTGTATGATATTGCCATGATACAATGCCTGGATGTTTGTCAAGCCAATGTCACAGTTTTGACTCTGAAAAACAAATACAATTGAAGTTATAAAAAAAAAAGAGTAGAGTGATTCTGGCAGCAGCGTTTAGGATAGATTATGCGGGAGACAGGTGAGAGGCAGGACGGCCGGACAGCAGGAGGTTACAGTAATCGAGACGTGAGAGAATGAGGGCCTGTGTCAGAGTTTTAGCAGTTGAGCAACAGAGGAAAGGGCGTATCTTTGTAATATTGCGGAGGAAAAAGCGACAGGTTTTAGAAACGTTTTGAATGTGAGAGGAGAATGAGAGAGACGAGTTGAGTGTGACCCTATGCAGCGTGCTTGAGCTACTGGGTGAATGATAGTACTTCCAACAGTAATGTGGAAGGAGGTAGTAGGGCCAGGTTTGGGAGGAAGTATGAGGAGCTCTGTTTTTGCCATGTTAAGTTTAAGTCGGTGGAGGGCTATCCAGGATGATATAGCGGTGAGACATTCAGAAACGTGTCTCACACATATAGAGGTATACTGTTTATATTTGGGGATGTATGTATATTTTTATCTTGGAAGTGGGTGAGTAAGGGGATGACCCCTAAATTGGGTGCTCTAAAGAAAACCTTGCTGGCAAGTCTGAATTGTTTCTTAGTATTAAACAAGCGGAGTACTCTGTCATCTAAGGTAAACGGTAATGAATGATAAGCAGTATGCAGTCAGTCTATAGCAGTGGGTTAAATGACCCGTACACGGACATGAAGCCTTCTAACCTGACCGGTGAGCGTGTATCCAACCGGCGGTCCCTTCTCTGGTGGGCCTCTCTGTGTTCCGTGGTCTGCGATATCCTGCAGCACTCCGTACAGCTGCTTCCTGTCCGGGGATCCTGTCCTCCACTGGCGGTCCTTTCTGGCAGCCCTCGGGGTACACAGCGACCTGTGACCCCCGGATGTACCTGCTGCTGCTGCTTCCGTATCCTGTGTGACAGAGAATAGCTCCGCTCCACTGCGTGCGTCCGTCCCGATGAGAGGTATAGTAGAAAAAAGGGGGGGGGGGGATACGAGCACTGCAAAAAAGACACTCTGGCTAGGGCATGTGCAAAAACGTAGAAAAAGGCTTTATTGTGGCTGGTACGCCATTAAAATTACATGTTCACCGTCCTCTAGGTGAACATGTAATTTTAATGGCGTACCAGCCACAATAAAGCCTTTTTCTACGTTTTTGCACATGCCCTAGCCAGAGTGTCTTTTTTGCAGTGCTCGTATCCCCCCCCCCCTTTTTTCTACTATATTTTTATCTTGCACAGCATTAAACATAAGATCAGACATTAGGAATAGTCGCCCTTGACCCTAAGACCCAATGAGCGATCAGTCGGCCGCGTCAGGGTCTGGGGCTTCATCCCCAGTGTCTGATCTTATGTATGTTTCCCGTATTGTGTTATAATCCCCTGTATTATATTGTTACATGTGTAAAGCACTACGTACATTGCTGGCATTATATAAATAAAATACACCCTTGCCAAACAAAAATGTCTGCCCCATCTTGTATCATATCGCAGTTAAGGACACAGCCTCAATGACACAAGCGCACACACAGATACATACATAGACCTATAATCACAATGGGGCAGATGCACCCAGCGCCGGTACAGGGTCAGTGCACCCAGTCTGGTGTTAATTCTCTTTGACTTGAATAGGAGTTAATGGATCAGGTGTGCTGACCCTGTACCGGTGCTTGATGAATCTGCGCATGTGTCATTGAGGCCATGTCCTTAAACTGTGCTAGTTCCGATCAGGACACTGTGGCAAGGAAAAAATCGGAAGTCTTTGTGTGATAGTGACCTAATCGGCACTATTGCAGTATAATGAATAACCCTCATTGGGTGCATATGTCTGTGCATGTATTTATGTATATACACATATAATGACAGCCTAACTCACTGGAATTACATGGTGTAGAAGAAGTTCCTGAGGAGCGTCGCCGTATGCACATAAAAAGAAAAAAACAGTGGATAGTGTAATATTGTAATAAACAATAAAAAGTGAAAGTGAATAACGAGTTCCTACTCACAAAAGTAGCAGGAATATAGGCATGTGAGTCAATAGTACTCTGTGATGCAGCTCGTTCCGGAGGTTTGGTATATGGGTCAGCACATCTTGGAAAAATAGAAAACAGCCATAGTGTAGATGGAAATAAACTTTATCTAATAAGTAAGTCAATTGGAGGCTTACGGCTTTAGACGGAAATACAGCATTGGGGATATTATCTCAGATGCAGCATAGATCGTCTCGTCTGCTTCTACCCGCTGGCGGCGTCCGCGAACGTCACTTCCGGATCGTGACGTCACTTCCCGCCGGAGCTGAGGATCATGAGAGTTCCCTTGCTTCTTTCCCTCCTCTACCAAGATGGCGGCGGAAGCCCGACTCGACGCGTTTCGACGTGATGACGTCTTCTTCATTTCATTTTTCCAAGATGTGCTGACCCATATACCAAACCTCCGGAACGAGCTGCATCACAGAGTACTATTGACTCACATGCCTATATTCCTGCTACTTTTGTGAGTAGGAACTCGTTATTCACTTTCACTTTTTATTGTTTATTACAATATTACACTATCCACTGTTTTTTTCTTTTTATGTGCATACGGCGACGCTCCCCTGGAACTTCTTCTACACCATTGCGGCAAGACTTCTGGAACAGTCTTTTGTCGGGGTCGAGTGATAAGTTGTTTTTGCCTTTATTTCACTGTCATTAATATTATTCACTGTATATTATTTGTATTTTGTTATCACTGCACAATTTTTGCATAAGATTTCACTTTCACTGCTTGTGGTGCAGTAGAGCGCAATCTAGTGTTTTTTTACATTCACTGGAATTACAGTAAGAAAGTATATATAAATATGATCACACGTCACAGACATTTCATATTACACTAGCGCCTGCACCCACAGCCCGGGCCTCCACCAGGGGGCGACAGCTGGGACTCCAGTCCTGGTGCAGAGGGGGCCTCCTGGAAGGTGCTACAGAGGGGGCCTGCTGGAGGCTGTCTTTAGGGCTGCCTGTCTAAAGAGGGAGGCTTCCCCGACAGGCACCTCTCTGGGCAGCTCTGCAGGCCCCCTTAATCCTCCAGGGAAGCAGGTAGGCGGTGGGCTCCTTTCCCCCCCACCCTTCTCTCTCCCCTCCTCTCTCCACCCCCCCCCCAATTTCTCCTCTCACCTTCTCTCTTTCTCCCCCTCCTTTCCTCCCCCCTCCTCTTTCTCTCCCCCATCACCTCTCTCTCCCCATTAGAGGATAAGGAGGAGGTGCTGCACGAGAGACATGTTGTTTAAATGATAACAAATAGAAAGAATGTGAAATTATAATAGTAATAATCCCAGAAGGGCAGGACATTACCTGGCCATGAATGGACGTAATTAACATATATAAGCACAACGTAATGTATAGCAGCCAGAGAAACGCTTTATTTGGGAAAAATTACAAGGTGGAATTGTTGCTGTAAACTGATAAAATCGAGTCTGCAAACGTCACAGCACCTGGGGAATTCTGGGTAACCGCGGTTGCCGGCGCATGTTATCTGTTTGGTAAATCCTAATATACAGCAGCTTCACAAAATAGTGCCAGCGTTCATGAGGAAGAACAGGGGTATGGGGCTATTAGAAGGGCCATTATAGGTAGGGTGACCAGATTTTCAAAATGAAAAACCGGGACACATTCAAAAAAAAATTATAAAACAAATTACATCACATGATGCCCCCCGTTGCCATGACAACGAGGCACTGACATGTTGCCATGACAACGAGGCACTGACATGTTGCCATGGCAATGTGGCATCACGTGATGCCCCTGCAGTGTTTGTTTGTATAGAGGTGGGGGCTTTGCTTGGGCCCTTCAACTCTTACAGCCAGGGCATTATTGGCCAGGAATGCCCAGTTCGGAGGGAATTACTACTTCAAAATGTATTTCCAATTCTTAACACAACACAAAAAAAATAGAATACCAATAACAACCACAAACAATGTTTATGTAACCGTCAAATAAAATGTCTAAGCCCCTTGTTCAAATATGGTTGCGGTACTTACCAGATAAATCAGTGGCTGCAATCCACGACTGTATCCGCCTCTGAGCGTCTGTAAGCAATCCAGCGTTCCGTTCCTGGTGTGTGGCTGAAGAGGTGTGGGACTCCCTCCTCTCAAACGGAAAAGAAGAGCAAAAAAAAATAGAAGTTAGAACATAGGAGAAGGAGAAGAAGGAAAAGGAGAAGAGAAATAGGAGACAACTCCAGCAGATATTTTGAAGGCTTTTTCTAACTTATCTTTTTTTCATGATGAGTGAGAGAGAGACAGAGTGAGAGAGAGACAGAGTGAGAGAGAGACAGAGTGAGAGTGAGAGAGAGACAGAGTGAGAGTGAGAGAGAGACAGAGTGAGAGAGAGAGACAGAGTGAGAGAGAGACAGAGTGAGAGAGAGACAGAGTGAGAGAGAGACAGAGTGAGAGTGAGACAGAGTGAGAGTGAGAGAGTGACAGAGTGAGAGTGAGAGAGAGACAGAGTGAGAGTGAGACAGAGTGAGAGTGAGAGAGAGACAGAGTGAGAGAGAGAGACAGAGTGAGAGAGAGACAGAGTGAGAGAGAGACAGAGTGAGAGAGAGTGAGAGTGAGAGTGAGACAGAGTGAGAGTGAGACAGAGTGAGAGAGAGACAGAGTGAGAGAGAGACAGAGTGAGAGAGAGACAGAGTGAGAGTGAGAGAGAGACAGAGTGAGAGAGAGACAGAGTGAGAGAGAGAGACAGAGTGAGAGAGAGACAGAGTGAGAGTGAGAGAGAGACAGAGTGAGAGTGAGAGTGAGAGAGTGACAGAGTGAGAGTGAGAGAGAGACAGAGTGAGAGTGAGACAGAGTGAGAGAGAGAGACAGAGTGAGAGAGAGAGACAGAGTGAGAGAGAGACAGAGTGAGAGAGAGACAGAGTGAGAGAGAGACAGAGTGAGAGAGAGTGAGAGTGAGAGAGAGACAGAGTGAGAGAGAGACAGAGTGAGAGAGAGACAGAGTGAGAGTGAGAGAGAGACAGAGTGAGAGTGAGAGAGAGACAGAGTGAGAGAGAGACAGAGTGAGAGAGAGACAGAGTGAGAGTGAGAGAGAGACAGAGTGAGAGTGAGAGAGTGACAGAGTGAGAGTGAGAGAGAGACAGAGTGAGAGTGAGACAGAGTGAGAGTGAGAGAGAGACAGAGTGAGAGAGAGAGACAGAGTGAGAGAGAGACAGAGTGAGAGAGAGACAGAGTGAGAGAGAGACAGAGTGAGAGAGAGTGAGAGTGAGAGTGAGACAGAGTGAGAGTGAGACAGAGTGAGAGAGAGACAGAGTGAGAGAGAGACAGAGTGAGAGTGAGAGAGAGACAGAGTGAGAGTGAGAGAGAGACAGAGTGAGAGAGAGACAGAGTGAGAGAGAGAGACAGAGTGAGAGAGAGACAGAGTGAGAGTGAGAGAGAGACAGAGTGAGAGTGAGAGAGTGACAGAGTGAGAGTGAGAGAGAGACAGAGTGAGAGTGAGACAGAGTGAGAGTGAGAGAGAGACAGAGTGAGAGAGAGAGACAGAGTGAGAGAGAGACAGAGTGAGAGAGAGACAGAGTGAGAGAGAGACAGAGTGAGAGAGAGTGAGAGTGAGAGAGAGACAGAGTGAGAGTGAGAGAGAGACAGAGTGAGAGAGAGACAGAGTGAGAGTGAGAGAGAGACAGAGTGAGAGTGAGAGAGAGACAGAGTGAGAGAGAGACAGAGTGAGAGAGAGAGACAGAGTGAGAGAGAGAGACAGAGTGAGAGAGAGACAGAGTGAGAGAAAGACAGAGTGAGAGAGAGACAGAGTGAGATAGAGACAGAGTGAGACAGAGAGACAGAGTGAGAGAGACAGAGTGAGAGAGACAGAGTGAGAGAGAGAGACAGAGTGAGAGAGAGAGACAGAGTGAGAGAGAGACAGAGTGAGAGAGAGAGACAGAGTGAGAGAGAGAGACAGAGTGAGAGAGAGAGACAGAGTGAGAGAGAGACAGAGTGAGAGAGAGACAGAGTGAGAGAGAGACAGAGTGAGAGAGAGACAGAGTGAGAGAGAGACAGAGTGAGAGAGAGACAGAGGGACAGAGTGAGACAGAGAGACAGAGTGAGAGAGACAGAGTGAAAGAGAGAGAGAGACAGAGTGAGAGAGAGACAGAGTGAGAGAGAGACAGAGTGAGAGAGAGACAGAGTGAGAGTGAGAGAGAGACAGAGTGAGAGTGAGAGAGAGACAGAGTGAGAGTGAGAGAGAGACAGAGTGAGAGTGAGAGAGAGACAGAGTGAGAGTGAGAGAGAGACAGAGTGAGAGAGAGAGAGAGAGAGAGAGAGAGAGAGAGAGAGAGAGAGACAGAGTGAGAGAGAGACAGAGTGAGAGAGAGAGACAGAGTGTTTTGTAAAACAGTTTTTTTTTTCAAAAACAACATTTTTTTAAAATTATTTTTATATTCTGTACTTACCCAAGGTCTGTGAGGACTGGTAGTCTGTGAAAAGTCTGCCTCGTGGCCGACACCACAACGTCCGTTGTGAGTGCCCACGCTGCAAGAAAAAGGGTGCAAAAAATGTAATTGGAAATCAGCATTTTAATGCAATATAGTTATATATCTAGACAGCAGCATAAGAAAAAAAAATCATAATGTCTTTTTTACAGTTTAACTTCAACATAAATTCTATTAAGTAAAAAGGGATTTCTGTATCAGAAATGAATAAAACATACCACTTTACTTCGCAGCCTGAAATCTACTTTCTAATCTCTACTGGACTTAATAAAAAATTAACATTAATTAAAATTACTTAAATAATGAAGACATTAAAATTAAAGAATTTCAATTAATAAAAAATGACCATTAAAATTAAATAATTGACATTAATTAAAATGAAATAAACAATGAATTGACATTAAATAAAAAATGAAGGCATTAAGTACAATTAAGACTTTTTTTAAAATTGAACATTCTGACCTGACCTTGTGTACTACAATTTGCAAAATAAATAGGGGAAATAACAAATAGGGTTGTATTTATATTAAAAATATATGTTGCTACTACTTACAGTAATTATTAGCTCAGCTCTGCTCCTAGGAGGTGGATTTTGAGACACAGTCAGACAAAGGCCAAAGCAAATGTGCAGCAGCTCTCTGACACTTGCTCCTCTCCGATCCTCCGCGTGGCAGTGAATGTCACGACACTGACATCACTGACATCACTGACATCACTGACATCACTGACATCACTGACATCACTGACATCACTGACATCACTGACATCACTGACATCACTGACATCACTTCACTCCTCCCCTCCCACCTCACCTCTGGCATCATCCAATCCCCTGCGGTCCTGCTGCAGATTCAATACTTAAATTGCCTCCCCCTGCAGGAAACATCCAATCTCCTGCACCGTTATTGCCTCTCCCCCCCCCCCCCAGGCATGCTGCCTCTCCCCCCCCCCCAGGCACGCTGCCTCTCCCCCCCCCCAGGCACGCTGCCTCTCTCCCCCCCTCCCAGGCACGCTGCCTCTCCCCCCCCCACGGCACCCTTCCTTCCATTCACACATACTATACCAATACAGGGCCTTGGTGAAGGATGATGCCGGGGGCGGGGCTTAATGCCGAGGGGGGCGGGACATTGTACAATGACGGGCCGCATCCAATCAGCAAGACCCGTAACACAAGCCCAACCCCTGGCAGTAAAAAAAAAAAAAAACTTACCAGCCGGGCTGCTGCAGTCTCCTCCTCCGCGCCGCCGCAGACTCGCGCACCGCGCACAACGAACCGCCGGCGACAAAAAAACAGGGACACATGAGGAAAATCCGGGACATTACCGGTACGCACAGAAAAACGGTACAGCTCCCGAAAAACCGGGACTGTACCGGTAAAACCGGTACGGATGGTCACCCTAATTATAGGGGATGTGAGCTGCTTATAGAGCATTGGGGTATAACCAGCCCCTAATAAAATCCCTGCATACTGTGTGTTCTGGGGAATTTGCTGTTATGTTTTTGGAGTTTAAGGGACTTATTAACCCTTTGAGTGCCACCGCCGCTACGGCACAGTGTGGTCATGTGATCACAGTGGCCATTTTGGAGGAAACAGATGAAGAGCGATCCTCCTCCATTTCCTCACTGGTTAGATCGCGCTCCATGGGAACACAGGAAGTGATCTAACCCGGAAAAACAACACGCACACACGTGTCACTATGTCCTGGGGCACGCACAGGGTTAAATCCGCTCTGAAGCAGTGTCCGAAAACTCCCATTCACGTGAGCGGAGCATTTGGAATAATCCCCTTAATGAGGCAGATGGGGAGATGGAGGGGAGGGGGGGCCATTATGCACAGAGGAAACGGTCCCAGAATTCCTGGCGCTGCCCCACGGTATCTTGTTTCTTTAAATTGATGATGTCATTTAAAAGGTGCAAACCCACGTAGTTATCTAAAGACAATCTCTGTAAAGAACGTTGATACTTTACCAAATGTAAACGGGCTAAAAGCAAAAAATTTGTTGATGGCCTTTAAATGGGTGGGATTGTCAATTGTTTCCTCTGCACTGAGCCCTCCCCCCTAATCCTAGGGCCAATCATAATAAGGGATGGAGAGAGGGGGCTATTCCTGTGCAAACACCTGTAGAACACAGTGACATCCCTCCCAAATCCCAGCTCCCCATGATGTGTGTGTATCAGTGTGTTATTAAATATGTGCAGTGGTAAAAGAGCATCAGATGCTGCATTAGGGCCCGAGGTTGACACCTTCTATTGAAGGCTAACCCGGAGATAACATCTGTTACATTTATCTTCTTTATACATGTTTATTTCTCCTAGCTTCGGCGGTGGCGTCTTCCGGCTCCTCCCGGCATCCTCCCGGCTTCCTCCCGGCTTCCTCCCGGCTTCCTCCCGGCTTCCTCCCGGCATCACCCCCTGCAAATCCCATCAACATGGCTGCGTGACGTCAAATGGGGCCACGTTGCCGCCCGGAGATTTACCAGGTAAACCCATAGCCCGGTAAAACCCATAAATAGCGGACTCGCGTTTTAACGGATCGCATTATTACGGGGTTTGTCTGAATGTGTGTGTATATATATATATATATATAGGGGCCATGCACACATATATGTATATATATATATGTAGCCCCGAGGTAAATTTACACTTTCTGGCCCCCCTCCGCGAGTGCCGTGTGGTAGCGGGTGCCGCCGGAGGCTGCGACGGACCCGCCGGCACTTCGCGAGGGTGGGGGCCAGTGCAGGGAGCAGCGCGAGGTATTGCGGTGCAGGCCGGTTGCCGGGGACGCGATCGGGCCGTCGCTAGGGCCGCGATCGCGTTGCCACCGGCCCGGCTTGTAAAGTAGAGGGCGCCGCCATTGCGCGTTAGCTCGCGCATGCGCAGTAGGCGGCAAGCGCAGGGAAGGCTCCAGACAGGTCGCGCATGCGCAGGTAGGATCCCCAGAGCTAGGGAGAGATCGCGCGAGGGCAGGCATAGGGAGACAGAGATCAGGTGCTCCATTGCGGCCAATAGGGCTGGAGGAAGCTCAGCCCGGGAAAATAGATACATTTTCCCGGGCTTTGCTCAGGCAGTCAGGCAGAGGAGAAGGAAGGAGTAGGAAGGGTGTAGGGAGCGCGTGGCTCCTGCACCAGGTAAGGGTTCTCCTTAGGTTCCCAGGCAGGTCCCAATTCCCGGTAAGGGCAGGGGGTAACTGAAGAGGGACGGCCCTAGATAGGGAAGGTCACCCGTAGGTGTGTAGGTGCAGGTTTAGCAGTGCCACAGCGGGTAGTGCTGTGCGCACTGGCAAATAGGCACAGAGTGTGTGCAGTGGATTTGCTGCGGGGATTCAGGTGGCTGTGTACGAATGCAGCTGTGTGTGTGTGTTGCTGCATGTGCTGGGCGCAGTGTGTGCAGCGTGGGTGGATGTCTGCAGGCTGACGGTGAGAGCTGTGTGTCTGCTGCAGGCTGTTAGGAGTAGCAAGTAGTTAGTAGTTACAGATAGGACTGGGTAGCTAGGGGAGGGGGCAGGTTATTACTCCGCAGGCCCTAGGAGTTTTCCCCAAGCCACCCCAGGTTGCGGTTCATCAGGGACAGGCCCTAGGTTAGGGTTCCTGTCACGTTAAGGGATAGGGATAGCGGCGGTTGCTGTTCCCGTGAGACGGTGTGTTACCGAGAGACGGTTGTGTTCCCGTGAAGCGGTGGGACCCTCGTTGGGGTCCTGGAGAAGTACCTGGATAGGATCAGATGGAGGCTTCGCACGTCTGACCCTTTTAGAAGAGTGTAGCAGGCCCGAGCATCGGAGTGCTCGGAAGGTATTTCTACACATGTGCACCAACAGGCCTAATAGATAATTTAGTGACTGCGCAGTCACCCACGACCTCCGTAGGAGTACGGGACATTGGGTGTGGGGGATCACAGGACACTGGGTGTGAACACCAGACATTGGGCTGAGGTGATATGGTTAAGGTGATGCGGATAGAGCATGATGTTATGTAATGTGTTATATGTTCTCAAGTAAAGTGTTAGTTATTGTTTTATCGTATACGTGTGTTATTGTATTTCTTACCCAGGGCTATCTTTCATAACGGGGATCCTGGGTAAGTGGAGGCGCTGCACCAGGTAAATGGTAAGGGTTTCCCCAGGCTCCCAGCTAGCGGAGGCTCAAATCTCCTGGAGCCACAGGTGTTATACAGTTACCAGTAGTCCCTTAGAAGAGGTGTGCCGCAAGGAAAGGGACCGGTTAGACCACAGGGGCCAATGTGAGATTGGGTGGGTCAGGCCGGTTCACAAAAAAGGCTACATTTGGAGGCGCTGCTGAGATATCAGACCTGGGGTGCCCTGTATGTTTTTTTTCTAAATTGTGTCCTATTTTTGTTCCACCATGTGGGTGCTCTCAAAGCAGGAGGTCTACGCATGGGCCTTGAAAGTGAACGTGACTCCTAACCGCGTGGTTGCCGTGGGGGCAGTCCCGGCTGGCGTGCCCTTGTTAGATGTCCAGACGCAGGTTCGGAAGCTCCCTGGACTGGCGGGTACGTGGGTCAGAGGGCAAAGGTATGATGACACCGTGCAATGGAGTACTGTCCTGATATATGCAGGCCAGACCCTAAGCGAGGAAGATGGCCCTAAATTCTTAAATTTGCCCGGGGGTCCGACCGATGGGTGCCCCTTTATCTACCCTGACTTGGCAGTATCTGCCTGCACCGAGAGCCCTATTGACATTGACAGTGAGCCCCACCCAAAATGGCGACTCCCGCCAAATCACCATGGCACGTGTGCGGCTGACTGCCAGCCTGCACAGAAGAATGTTGCAAACCCCTGCCCAGGACTGGCGGGAAAACCAGAGCCCCGCCCCCACACTGTGAGTGACTCAGTACCGAGTTCGCAACATTCCCCAAAAGACTGTGCTGCTCCTCCTCTAGAGTCCACCAGGGGGAGGGAGTGTCGTGAGCAGAAATCAGCCATTTCTGTTCCCCCTAAGGAAAGCAAGGGATGCCGAGAAAAGCACCCTTGGCTGTATAGAATCGTACGGGCCCCCCATTTAGTCTTGCCAATGGTAGTGTGCCCGTGTGCGTTAAAAGAATGGAAGGTGACGGGTGGCTGGATGGACGGAGCATCTGAGTCACCAGTTGCCCTCACGATGACCGTGGTAGACGGGGAAGAATGCCTGTACGGCCGTCTGAATGAATGTGAGTGTGCCGTTGGGGAGCTGACCCAAGGGCCTAAGTGTCCTGACTGTGCGGCGCAGTTCCTGCAACCCAAACCGCCAGCGGCAGAGGACACTGTTGCAGAAATGGAGTGTTCCCTCCCCGAGGATGAGAGAGACTGCCAGGGGTTACACCCTGATGTGTATGAGCCCTGGAAATTGCCAGGAATAGAGGTCACGGTGCTAATGTGCCCCTGCCTGAGTGAAGCCCTTAAAGAGGGAGTCGAACCGTCCCAGTTACAGCTAGGTTTCAGGTCAACTGAGGTGGACGGAGAAACGTTTACCCAGTGTTTTGGCCTCAAATGTGGCTGTTCCCGGAGGGAGGCACTGGCGTGGGAGCCTCAATGTGAGTGTTGCGGGGCCTGGTTCCTAAAGCCTATCCTACCCCAGGCGGCGGAACCAGCAGAGAAAGAAGAGGAGGGGCTGTGTGCCCAAATGGACTTTCCAGACGCTGAACCGGAGCCGCTGAAGGCAGAGCTCCAGATGTCGGAACCCCAGATGTCGGTTCCAGACCCGGTTCCCGAGCAGGAACCACCGATGCCAGAACCACAGATCCCGGAGGCCCAGGGTAAGGTGTTTGTACCCCCGCCCATGTGTGGTGATTCTAGCGACCAACCGAGAGTGGTGATGCGCCTGCCGGCGGACCACTCCAGTGAGGTCACTGAGCCAACCACCTCAACTGATGCAGACCATGATGTGGGCCTGTGTGACCTGCAACGGCCAGTCCAACCTACCACCGAGGTACCAGCGGTCCCAGGCTTGGGATCAATACCTGCCGACAACGATAGGGGTAATTTGACTGCCCCAAGGGGTGTCGGGTGTGAGCTCCCCGGTGATCGTGGAGCCTGGTGACTCCAAAGGTAGGGTCACCCGGGCGATGGGCTCACCCCGTCATCGCGTCCTGGTGGAGGTGTCTCCCCCAGAAGATCTCTGCAGATCATGGAACGAACTCGACCTCATCAAGGTATCCGGTGTAGCGGACCGGAGCGACACATACTCCTGCACGAGGAGTCTCCAAGCTCGGCCTTCCCGAGACCCGGGCCTGCACGAAGAGGTTGTGCTGCCCAACGATGGTGTCACCGTTAAAGGGATTGCTGGAGCGGACAAAGACTGTGTTGAGACCGCTCTGGTAGTTGTGGCCTCTCCCAGGTGCGCGATGGAGCGCTATGTTCACCATGTGGTGGACCGAGGCAAGAGACTGAGCCTCCCTGTCTCCCGTGAGACGAGACCGGAGGATCCGGCAAGGGGGAGAAGGTGGGCTGGTGCAAGGGACTGGTCTTGAGCTCCAAAAGACTCACAGGAGTCAAGGTGGGATACCCTCACCCAATCAGTTAGGGGCACTCCACTCTGAGACTCAGCTGGCCTCGGGTATCCATGCGGGTATGTTGGGTACCAGTGAACAAATGCCTAATGTATGTGAAGTAACAGTTACAATGCATTTTCCATTATATAATCCTCTGTTGCATGGTTGCTACCCAAGCGAGGTCGTTGGGATTCTGCGAGGGGGAGAATGTAGCCCGGAGGTAAATTTAGGCTAAACCATAATACTGAGTTGTGACCATGCAGCAAGCTTAAGCCTATAGGGAACCATATTAAAAATGGTTATTGAGGCAAAAAGTGACACTGTGTGCTCATTTGCATGTCATTTCCCAGAATCCCTTGCTGCAGTGGAAGTGCTGTATGCTGGGTGATAATGGGGAAAGGCGGGTTGCAGACCTGCCTAAGACATGCAGATGAGCATACAGTTATATTTGCATATTTGCTTTCCTGTGGAGGGTTTTTGTCACTTTTTTTACTCACCATAACTTAACTCAGTATTATGGTTTAGCCTATCCCATAGCCTCTCTTGCATTCCCAGTAAAATCAACCCCACACTGATGAGACCCATCAAGGTCGAAACGGCTGTCTGTGGGTGGTTTTCTGGGTATGCACCTTAACCCTGGCTGTGCTCAAAGCTGTGACCATGCAGCAAGCTTAAGCCTATAGGGAACCATGTTAAAAATGGTTATTGAGGCAAAAAGTGACACTGTGTGCTCATTTGCATGTCATTTCCCAGAATCCCTTGCTGCAGTGGAAGTGCTGTATGCTGGGTGATAATGGGGAAAGGCGGGGTTGCAGACCTACCTAAGACATGCAGATGAGCATACAGTTATATTTGCATATTTGCTTTCCTGTGGAGGGTTTTTGTCACTTTTTTTACTCACCATAACTTAACTCAGTATTATATATATATATATATATATATATATAGTGGCAGGACGGCCTCGCGGCGGGGTCAGTAAGACGCTTGACACGATGGGAAACTTTAAACACTAGTGGTTTATTAGCCACAACCAAAATAAGTACGGGTGCACTGTCCCTTTAAGAAACTACTTTCTTGCAAATTAAAGCCTAGTCCTGTTAGGGACACTAACTCACTTCTTGAGCCCTTACTAACAGGACAGCCAGCTAATCTGGTCATGCCCAAAACATGCTACACAAACGATAACCAATAAGCATAATAAGAATAAAGTCTTATCTGTTTTTCAGCTCCAACAGCAAACAGGAACACGGTTCCAGGGAGCAGGCTGTGTCTAGCCTCGCAGCAATCTGTATCTTTATCCTGGGTTGGGGTCCCAGCTGGTCCCAGCAGCCTAGCTCCTCGCAGCACTGGGGGACCAGAGCAGCAACAGCTGCTACGGCTTCCAAGCCGGGAGAGTTCTCTCCACCTTCCTGTGGAAAAACAAGCTCACCTTGTGTGAGCAACTTCTTGCTTTTTAAAGCACTTGTTTCACTGATAGTTCAGCCCCTGTTTAATTAGGCTGCAGATGTGCTTTCTCTGTCTGAGGAGATTAACACTCAGTGATCTGGCTGCAGCATCTCTCCATTCACTGTCACAGCCCACTGAGTCAGTGACTCTGTCACATATCCCTCTCCCCAGCGAAACATTGTCCTGTGGAGCGGCCCGTGCACCATTCCCGTGCACCAGCATCTTCGTTGCCAATGTCTGACGTCGGCCCTTCCCTCCCCCTTTTTTTTTCTTGCCTTCCAATTTAGGCATTTTCTTTTTTGGGTAATTACCAGGCCATTTGGGCCTGAACACTCATCCTTCTCTACCTCTTTCTCTTGTGCCGTCTTGAGTCTAGGGTTGAAGCTCCGCCTTTGTTGTGTCCCCTTTTGCAAATGTCCCCAAGCCTCCTGCTGTCTATCAGCTATCTCTGCCTTCTTCCTCTTGGGCTCAGAGTCTCCCTTACCCTGTAGAAGAGCCAAGACCTCAGTTAGCTCATAGTATTCACTCACCAGTGCTTGTCCTGCTTCTCCCTCTGTTTTTTGACCTTCCTCAAAGGTTTTTTGTACTTCTTCGTCTGAATCAGAAGTCTTCCTGGCCCTTTTCTTAGAAGAACCCACACAGATTAAAGCTTCCCATAATACAGAGCTGTCAAACTTTCTCTTATCTTCCGGGCTCTTTTCCAGCTTTTGTTCCTCACCATTTTCTTTAGCTTCCTCTTCATTTTCAACAGAACCAGCACTACCAGTAGAGGACATGGTAGCACTCTTTGCTTTTTCAACCTCATCTTCTTTGTCACTTTCAGAAGGCAGCTTTGCACGCTTTTTAGGGGTGACCATTTTTTTAAAAGAGGCCCATGGTGTAATGCCTTCTTTCTTTCTCCATCAGAAGTGGCCCCTTCACCTTCTGTTTCAACAGTCTGTGCTGTGTCTCCCATTACATTTTCTGTAGGAGAGGTCTCTATAGACTCATCAGGAGAAGAGGGCGAACTGTCTCCTCCATCTACCTCTGCAGGATCACGAGACTCCAATGAGACAGGTACTTGTTCTGTCACATACTCTGCCTTTGTCTCTTCTTCCTTCTTTCCTTTATGCTTCTTGCCTGAAAGCTTCTTTAAACCTGATCCAGTGAAAAGCTTCCTTAGAGGGCTACCTTGAAGCTTAGCCTTCTCTTGTGAAGACAGTAACTCCGCTTCAGTGGTGATGGCTTCTGGACCTTTCTCCATCAGCGTATTTTTAGTGTTGGTTTTTACCTCATTTATCTTTATAACTTCAATTTGGGTGGGGGTCTTATCAACCCTAAGTGCACCCCATGATGCCGCTCTATTACCATCGGCAGACTCGTAGGCTTGGGCCTTTCTTTCTTGTCCCTTTAATTTACTCTGTTGGGAGTGTTGCTGGATAACCTGTGATGTCTTTCTCATCTTATTTTCCAACTGAGCGGTGTCCAACATAGCCACATGCTCAGTCTTTAGGGCCTCGAGTATCTCGTCCAGGTCACGCTTTTGTTTCTCCGCCAACTTGCGGCCAGCACGCTCAGACTCCAGGTCCTTCCTCAGGTCATGAAGCTGTCCTTCTGCATATCCTTTTTCACTCAGTGCCGCTGCCAGTTCATCCTCTTTGGCATTGAGTCGCGACTCCACATCTCTTAGCAGGTTCAGCGCAAGGCTTAAATCTGTTTATTTTCCTCTATTTCTGACCTGCAATTGCCTGTGCTCCTCCCAGACATTGTCCAGCTCCAGCTGCAGTCGGTCCCTCTCATTAGCCGTGTCGTCCAGCAGCCTGTGGGTATCAGCCATCTCGATTTCATAGCGCAATGTCAGGCAAGCCACCTGACGGACGGTCACCTCCTCCCTCTCGGCGAGTTGTATTTTGCGCTCAGCAATCTGCGTCTGCAGCTCTTCAATTTGATCCTGCAAATCCCCTCTCAGGGCCTTCACCTCTTTCCGGTGCTTGCTCTGGGCTTGCGTCAGCGCTGCCTTCATCTTTTGGAGCTCTGTAGTTTTTGTCGCCAGTATCGCCGCTGCTTCTGTTTTCCAGGCTTCTTTCTCCTTGGCATACTGACTCATGGAGATGGAGTTGCCTCTCTGCTTCTCCAGCTCTTGCTCCAGTCTCTGGACCTTTTCGCGCTCCCTCTCACACAGAATCACCTGGCTTTCAAGCTCCGCCCCCAGCGATGCTCTTGTGGCGTACAGCGTGGCCCTCAGCTCCTCATGCTGTTCTGTGGGGACATACTGGGTACTCAGCCGTTCCTGTAGCACTTGCTGCTTCTCCTTGGCCGCTTGCAGACTTGCATGTAGCTCTTGCAGCTGGCTCTGCCATAGGTGCGCTGCTTGTGTGTGCTGCGCCAGGGAGACACGTTGCATCCTCTCTGCATTCTGCAGTGCTTCCTGCACCTCTAATTTTTCTTGCGCCAATTGCGCCTTCACTTTCTGCGCTTGGTGAAGCTTCTCAGTCCCATCACTGACCTGACCGGTCAGGTTTAAAACCTCTTCTTTCAGGTTTATATTCTCCATTTTCACAGTCTCTATATCCCTTAGGACCGTCTCATTGGCTTTCTTCAAAGTACCCAGCTCTGTTTTGAGCGCGCTAGCTTCTTGGTGAGAAACTTCTAAGTCTTTGATGAAGTTTTGCACATCTCGGTGGCTTGCTGACGCCTGTTGTCCTGATATCGCAGGCTCAAGTGGTTCGGTCACTTCCTCTGTGACTTGAGAAATATTTTTATTTTTCTTCTTTCTCTTTGTTTTATTAGTTCCAGAGACATCAGTGGTTCTGGGCACACACACACACTGGACACTTTTGCAGCTTCCATCTGCGGGTACGTCTCTCTTCTCGGGGCCACATATGCGTCGTCATCATAATCATCATATGGCCTGAAGGGACACTGTTTTGTATGGTTATGTACATTGCAAAACTGACAAATGACGGTGGCCATTTTAAAACCCCGTTTTTTTTTTTTCCACGCCCGACGAGGCAGACTTTGCACAACACACGTAAGTTGTTCTTGCTTTACAATATTTGAACCTTCTGGGTTCTTCTTAGGGCAACTTCTTTGCAAAAATTCATTTTCACTTTCTTTTTTTAACAGACAGGGCAACCTTTGCTCACAGCACTTGCTAGCTGCAAATTCACTCACTTCAGCAAAAGGCATTAGCTTTACACAGCAATCCTTTCATACCCGACGGGGCAAAATTTACACTCAGCACTTGCTAGCAGTAACTTCCATGCTTCAGCAAAAATCATTTTTTTTTCCCGCTTGAGTTCAGTGTCTCAACACATCTTCATCTACTGACCCCCAGAGGCGTAGCATCCCACTTCTGACACCACCTGTGGCAGGACGGCCTCGCGGTGGGGTCAGTAAGACGCTTGACACGATGGGAAACTTTAAACACTAGTGGTTTATTAGCCACAACCAAAATAAGTACGGGTGCACTGTCCCTTTAAGAAACTACTTTCTTGCAAATTAAAGCCTAGTCCCGTTAGGGACACTAACTCACTTCTTGAGCCCTTACTAACAGGACAGCCAGCTAATCTGGTCATGCCGAAAACATGCTACACAAACGATAACCAATAAGCATAATTAGCCACAGAACTGTATCATCTATTTATTTTTTGATTATTGAAGCTCGGCTAGCACGGTACTGATACCTCTACATGTATATATATATATATATATATATATATATATATATATATACATGTATATACATGTAGAGGTATCAGTACCGTGTTAGCCGAGCTTCAATAATCAAAAAATAAATAGATGATACCGTTCTGTGGCTAACGAAATGCTTTTATTTGTGCGAGCTTTCGAGATACACTGATCTCTTCTTCCGGCGATGTTACAATAAATGAAGCAAGCATTACTTAAAACCAGTGTCTCTTGGAATGTTATCTGTGCTTGTCCCTCCCCCAGTGTGGATGTGTTTTATGGCTAGAGGTGTCAAAGGGCAACTGAAAGCAAGTGATGTAAGAGTGTGTGTGTGAATATAAATGAATGGAGAGCCCACAGTATATACAGTGCTTTACAAAAGGTGTGTGTGGAGTGGGAGTGGATATAAATGGTGTGGGCAGGTGTGGAAATGTGAGAGATTGTTGAAGCTCGGCTAACACGGTACTGATACCTCTACATATACATATATATATATATAATCAAAAAAATAAAAAAATAAATAGATGATACCGTTCTGTGGCTAACGAAATGCTTTTATTTGTGCGAGCTTTCGAGATACACTGATCTTCTTCCGGCGATGTTACAATGAATGAAGCAAAAGGTAACCTTAAAAACAGTGTCTCTTGGAATGTTATCTGTGCTGTTCCTTCCCCCGGTGTGGATGTGTTTTATGGCTAGAGGTGTCAAAAGGTTACTGTGAAAGCAAGTGAAGAAAGAGTGTGTATGTGTATCAGTGTGAATCAAAATGAATGGAGAGCCCACAGTATATACAGTGCTTTACACAAGGTGTGTGTGGAGTGGGACTGGATATAAATGGTGTGGGTGGGTGTGGAAATGTGAGAGTTAGTAGCACAACTAAAAGTGTGTGTGGATACTTAGTGGTCCCTATTGGTGTATAGGGATGGAAAAACAAGGAGTATTAGTATGTGTGAGAGACAGCTGTTTGTGCATACATATAGCACAGTATGCACAGACATGGCCTTTAGCGCTTATGGGACGAGAGTTCACTACTGTCAGTAATGACTCATAAAATTTCGATCTCTGTTTAGGCCACTGCTAAGTGTCCCGAACAGTTGCATAAATTTGTATTCATGCAACGTCTCTCTTTCGGGGTTTTAAGATTACCTTTGAGTATGGCAACCCTCAGATCGTTCATCTTATGGCCAGAGTCATAGAAATGTTCGCCAACAGGACTGTCTCTTGTTCCGCGTGTGATGCTGTGGCGATGCAGGTTCATTCTCTTGTTTAGCCCCTGTCCTGTCTCACCTATGTAGTAGCAGCCCCCTGGGCATTTCATGCACATGATGAGGTACACGACATTGCTGGAGGAACAGGTGAACCCTCCTCTGATTTTGTATTCCCGATTCTTGTGTGGTATTTGTATTGTGTCCGCTGTGTAGAGCATTGCGCAGGTTTTGCATCTTGGGTCCTGGCATGGTTTTGTCCCGCATTCAGTTGTACTGCTGAATACTTTACTCCTCACCATAATATTCTTGAGATTATGGGGTTGTCTGTATGATAATAAGGGTGCTTCAGGGAAGACCTGTTGCAGTCTTGTATCTTCCTGGAGGATGGGTTGTAGTTCCTGGCGATCTTGCGTAGGGCTCCTAGGTGTGGGTTATATGTGACCACCAAAGGAACCCTGTCGCTTGTCTCCTTCTGTTTGTATTCAAGGAGATCACTTCTTGGTATTCTGGTGGCTTTGTGAATTTGCTGGTCTACAATTCTGTAGTTATATCCACGGTTTATAAAGTCTGATCTCAAGGCTTTAATCCGCTAGTCTCTGTCTGCTGTGTCGGAGCATATCCGGTTGTATCGTATGGCTTGACTGTAGATGGTTGCATGTTTGGTGTGTGTCGGGTGGAAACTGTTGTCCCTCAAATAGCTGGCTCTGTCTGTAGGTTTGCGGTATACAGAAGTCTGTAGTTGGTTGTTTTTTATAGTAATGGTGGTGTCTAGAAAATGTACTTCATCCGGGGAATGGGTGAGTTTGAGGTTGATGGTCGGGTGGAAAGTATTGAAGTTGTCATAGAACTGTAGGACAGGGGGGCGCAAACTTTTTCCCTGCGCCCCCCTGACGGCTGTCCCCTCGCTCCCGCGCCCCCCCCAACCCCAACTTACCCGCACTCCGGCGTAATGACGTCACGTTGCCATAGCAACGTGACGTCACATGACCTCGCAGCGTCATTTTGACGCCGCGTTGCCATGGCGCCGCAGGGAGGAAGCCGCCGGAGCCACGGTAAGTTAGGTTTACAGAGGCCCTGCAGCTCTCCCGGCACTTAATTTAAGTGCCTTCGGGAAGCGCGCGGGGCCTCTGTAAACCCCGCGCCCCCCGTCGGCAGTGTCGCGCCCCCCCTGGGGGTCGCGCCCCACGGTTTGCGCACCGCTGCTGTAGGAGGTCCTGTTCGCCAGAGGTCCAAATCAGGAGGATGTCATCGATGTAGCGAAGGTATGTAAGGGGTTTCAAGTGACAGGTGGACAGAAAGTCACTTTCCAGTTTTGCGCAGAACAGATTGGCATACTGTGGCGCCATCCGAGTACCCATAGCAGTCCCGGTTGTCTGGAGGTATGTGTCATTTCCAAATGTGAAGTAGTTATGGGTCAGAATAAATTCAATGCATTTAGTCACTGTCTCTGTGAGTGGCTCCTGCGATCCCAGAAAGTATCTGCAGGCTGAAATCCCATCCTCGTGGGGGATGTTTGTATAAAGTGACTCTCCGGAAATAGTTGCTAGTAGTGTTCCTGTAGGGAGGGGGCCAATGACATTCCGTTTGTTTAGCAGGTCGGTGGTATCCTGGATATAGCTGGGTGTGTTCCTGACAAGTGGTTTTAGAATGCCCTCCACCCAGCCAGAAATATTTGTATATGTATATGTATATGTATAAATATAAATATGTATATGTATAAATATCTAATAAGTAAATGTACAGGTTAATAAAAGCTTCAGTCAGACTTAGAACTTTGCAACTAATATTGACAGATTTACTATAAATCATTCTTCCTGTTATTACACAGGTTATTAAGAATTTATATTAGCGTTAGGGACCCCTGAATTGTGGTCTGCCGTGACGTTGGCTCATGGGCTTACAACAATTTTGGCCAAAAATGTCAAGCTAAAAGACCATTTTACTTAATAGATATTTATACATATATTTTTAGGCACTGTACCGTGTATGATTTTCACTGGATGTGCTAAAACTGAGCTGTGTCTGTGTTTTATGTGCTGTCTCTGGTTTTAAATATATATTGCCATGCTCAGTAGCACTCCTCTGTGACATTCATATGCTTATATATATGTTGTGGTTATTTTGGGGGTTCAATAGGAGCTTGTTAGGTGTCCAGTATATTTTACAATTGTGTTTCAGCTAGTCCTGGCTGATTGGAGGTTGGCAACCTCCTACTTAATTTAAGCTCACCCCCTCCCACATTTAAATGGTTAAGGGCTCACTCCATAGCATCTTCCACACAGGGGAACTTGTTTGCTTGCAGGATGGTTGTGACATCTCTAATACAGAGTGCCTTTCCTGGTAATGTACAGGTTAATAAAGGCTTCAATCAGACTTAGAACTTTGCAACTAATATTGACAGATTTACTATAAATCATTCTTCCTGTTATTACACAGGTTATTAAGAATTTATATTAGCGTTAGGGACCCCTGAATTGTGGTCTGCCGTGACGTTGGCTCAGGGGCTTACAACAATTTTGGCCAAAAATGTCAAACTAAAAGACCATTTTACTTAATAGATATTTATAGATATATATTTAGGCACTGTACCGTGTATGATTTTCACTGGATGTGCTAAAACTGAGCTGTGTCTGTGTTTTATGTGCTGTCTCTGGTTTTAAATATATATTGCCATGCTCAGTAGCACTCCTCTGTGACATTCATATGCTTATATATATGTTGTGGTTATTTTGGGGGTTCAATAGGAGCTTGTTAGGTGTCCAGTATATTTTACTAACAAGACTCACCTGGCCTGTTATGCCTGCACCAATCTGCAGTGTCTCCCTGTAGCTCTTCCTGTCCCGCCTCCGTTCCTGATTGGACCTTCCTGCTTTATCTAGCTCCTCTCTGCTCTCAGTCTTTGCTCGACATAATCTCTGTATGGAAGTACTTCTGGATTCTCTCAGTGTTTTCACAGGTTCTGAATCAGCTCGTACGACTACCCCTTCTGGCTCTCGATCTCGGCACCCCTTGAACAACGCTCTCTCTGGTAACCCCTTGAACACGGCTTGGACTACGACCTATCTCCACTCTCCACTCCCTGACTTCGGCGAGGCATCATTCACTCTATCTCTACAACCAGTACCGGCAAGTATTGTCTACCTTACTACACCTGGCCTGGCAATGCTTCATACCACACTCCGGACACGCTCCCTTTGCTGCGGGTGCGTGTATTACCACTTCCCCTTCAGCTCAGGGGACGGGTCTGGTCTGCGGGCAGCACCGGCGTAACACTTAAATACCTTATTGCACAATGCATATAATTGTACATTATTTCTAACGCGATCCGCTTATAACGCGATGTGATTGTTTGGACCCCAAGCACAGCGTTATACAAATATCAAATATCACAGCCTATCAAATATACTGTGCATCTATCTTGCCTTTGAAGATTTAAAGGGGCTATTCCCCCTGCATGTTTTGTAATTATTTCCCTCTCTCTCTGTACACTAGTGCAGTCCTCTGACTGAGTCACTGATTGAGCCACCTGTGCTGAAGCAGGGATATCCTGAAAACCTGACCTGTTGGTGGCCCTTGAGGATGGGAGTTGGCCGCCCCTGCAGTAGTGCGTCTGTTTTCACCTCTCTGCTTTTCCCTTATCTCTACAGTAAGGGGGTTGAGCTGTACATACATACATATTTAGGAAGACGCATTTTTTTTTATATGCATTGGGTTTTGTTATACAGTATGCACTGGGTTTGTTTATATGCATTGTTTTTTTTTTTTTTTTTTTTCAGTATGTATTGTATATTTTTTATAAGCATTGTTTGTTTAGTACACCGAGAGGGTGCGTGTGTAGTGAGAATGAGAGGGAGCATATGTGTGAATATAACCATTAGTGTGTGTATCTGAGTGAGTGTGTCACTGTCTGACAGTTACTGTGTTTGTAAAGCATAATGAGAATTGTGATTGTGCGTGTGTATGTATATATGTATATCTATATAAAACATACAATATATACATATATATTAATATATATATTTCTCAAACCGTCGTATGTGTGTTTGTCTGTCTGTCCTGTGTCTCCCTGTTTCTAGGGGCAATCGCATTGGACCTTTGGCCCGTCACTCCACCTCAGGCCAATGAGATGGCTCCCTTGGCCCGCCCGCCCCCGCACACCTCTCATTGGCCGGTGTGGTCACACACACACTCACTCACCCCGCGTGCTCCTCTCCAAGATGGCCTACCACACAATGTGCAGCAGCCTAGGTAAGACAGTACACACTGCGCCTCACACCCCCTCGCAGGCGTGCCGCCTCACACCTTACACCCTGCACCTTACACCCTGCGCCTCACACCTTACACCCTGCGCCTTACACCATACACATCACACCCCTCCTGCCTCACACCCCTCCCGCAGGCGTGCCTCCTCACACCTTACACCCTGCACCTTACACCCTGCGCCTCACACCTTACACCTCACACCCCTCCTGCCTCACACCTTAAACCCCTGCCGCAGAACAACCCTGCGCGTCCCACCTCAACCGCCCAGGAACAAGTGGCGGAGAAGCCGGCCGCGGGAGCTCACCATTACCTCCCGCCTCAGGCCAGGACCACACATGGCGCTTCCTGCCGCCGCCTGCACGCGCCTCCATTGGCCGGACGACCCATCGGGGGAGCAAGCGGCCGGCGGGGGGAAGCGGGCGAACCCTCTGGGAATGGGGGGGGGAGGAGAGGCCCGAGCCATCGGAGAACAAGCAGGGGGGGCGGCCAGCCATCGAGCCAGCAGGGGAACGGACGCCCGGATGGGGGGGGGGGCAAGCGGATACATAAATTATGACAATACATATGCCCCCCTGCTCCCCCCTTCCCCTTTCCCCCCTCCCCCTTCCTCCACTTCCACTCCCTTCACCCCCCCCAACTTCACCCCAACCTCCACTCCCTCCCCTCCTCCCCCTCCACCCCACCTCCCTCCACCCCCCCCTCCACTCTTTCCCCCCTCCACTCTTTCCCCCCCTCCACTCTTTCCCCCCTACACTTTTTTCCCCTCCCCCTTCCACCCCTCCTCCCCCTTCCCCCCCTCCTCCTCCCCTTCCACTCCCTTCACCCCCCCACCTTCATCCCCCAATCCACACCCTCCCCCTACTCCACCTCCTCCCCCTCCACTCTTCCCCTCCACTCTTCCACCCCCCCTCCACTCTTCCCCCCCTCCACTGTTTCCCCCCCTCCACTCTTCCCCCCCCATCCACTTTTCCCCCCATCAACTCTTTCCCCCCCCTCCACTCCCTCCCCCCTCCAATTCACATCTCCCTCCCCCACCCCCCTCCACTCTTCCACCCCCCTCCACTCTTTCCCCCCTCCACAGTTCCCCCCTCTACTCTTTCCCCCACTCCACTTTCCCCCCCATCCACTTTTCCCCCCATACACTCTTTCCCCCCCCTCCACTCTCTCCCCCCTCCACTTCACCCCTCCCTCCACTTCACTCCTCCCCCCCTCCACTCTTTCCTCCCCTCCACTCTTTCCCCCCCTCCACTCTTTCCCCCCCTCCACTTCACCCCTCCCTCCACTTCACTCCTTCCCCCCCTCCACTCCCCCCTCTCCCCCTCCACTCCCCCCTCTCCCCCTCCATTCCCCCTCTTTCCCCCCCTCCACTCCCCCCTCTCTCCCCCTCCACTCCCCCCCAATCTCCCCCTCCACTCCTCCTCTCCACCCCTACCCCCCTCCACCTCTCCCCCTCCCACCCTCCACCCTCCACTCCCACCCACTCTGCTCCACTCCCACCTCCACCCTCCCCTGTCCCCCCTCCATTCCCCACCCTCCACTCCTCCCCTACCCCCTCCACTCCTCCCCTCCCTCTCCCCCTCTCCACTCCCACCCTCCACTCCCCCCCTCCACCCTCCTCTCCCCCCCTCCACCCTCCACTCCCCCCCCTCCACCCTCCACTCCCATCCACTCTCCTCCCCTCCCCCTCTCCACTCCCATCTCCACCCTCCCCTGTCCCCCCTCCATTCTCCACCCTCCACTCCTCCCCTACCCCCTCCACTCCTCCCCTCCCTCTCCCCCCCTCAACTCCCCCCCTCCACTCTCCACTTCACCCCCCTCCACTCCCCCCCCACCCTCCACTCCTCCACCCTCCACTCCCCCCTCCACTCCCCCCCTCCACTCCACCCCTTCCCCCACTCCAATCCCCCCCTCCCGCCTCTGCTTTTCACCCGGCCGCCTCTGCCTCACAGCTTCCGCACGCACTCAACACACACCTGTCCTCACTGACACACCCGCCACACACCTGCTGCCTCCCGCCCATATGCACCAACATCACTGAGCCGCCGCCTCACACCCTCCATTCCCACCTCCACCCTCCCCTGTCCCCCCCTCCATTCCCCCCTCCTCTACCCTCCACTCCCCCCTCCTCTCCCCCCCCTCCACCCTCCACTCCCCCCCTCCACCCTCCACTCCCCCTCCATTCCCCACCCTCCACCCTCCACTCCTCCCCTCCACCCTCCTCTCCCCCCCTCCACTCCCCCCTTCCACCCTCCACTCCCCCCCTCCACCCTCCTCTCCCCCCTCCACCCTCCACTCCCCCCTTCCACCCTCCACTCCCCCCTCCACCCTCCTCTCCCCCCCTCCACCCTCCACTCCCCCCTTCCACCCTCCACTCCCCCCCTCCACCCTCCTCTCCCCCTACTCCACCCTCCACTCCCACCCCCTCCACTCCTCCACCCTCCACTCGCCCCCTCCACTCCCCCCCTTCCCCCCTCCACTCCCTCCACACCACCCCTTCCCCCCCTCCACTCCAGCCCTTCCCCCCCTCCACTCCACCCCTTCCCCCCCCTCCACTCCACCCGTTCCCCCCCTCAACTCCACCCCTTCCCACCCTCCACTTTCCCTCCTCCCCGTCCCGCATTCCCCCCTCCTGCCTTCCCACCTCTGCCTTTCACCTGGCCGCCTCTGCCTCACAGCTGCCGCACGCACTCAACACACACCTGTCGCCACTCACACACCCGCCACACACCTGCTGCCTCCCGCCCATACGCACTGACATCACTGACCCGCCGCCTCACACCCTAGCAGGACCCCCACTCACAGACAGCACTCACAACCCACGCGCCACCCACCGCCTCATACCCTAGAGGGACCCCCACTCACAGACAGCACTCACAACCCACGCGCCAACCGCCGCCTCACACCCTAGCAGGACCCCCACTCACAGACAGCATTCACAACCCATGCGCCACCCGCCGCCTCACACCCTAGCAGGACACATTCATCCCATTTTTACATCTCTTATGTCACCAAAATATACATTGTACTGTGGTGTCTTTACAATAAACCATTTCAACATTATTATTCAACCTTTACAACAAATAGTCACCTAT